>NC_067233.1:25629123-25929123 GCF_019924925.1 Ctenopharyngodon idella | reverse complement strand
AGAAAAAACTGCGCGCGCTCTCTGAGAGACGGTCTTCAGTCAGTGCGCTCTCAACCAAAGCGCACACACATAGCCGCCTCTCGCGAGTGTCAGATTTTCACGGTTTATTACACATAAATGTTCAAATACACACACAGGTTATGTCAAAATGCCCGTCTTGGCATATATTCGCATTGTTATGTGAATGTGAAGAGCATGTGTAACAGCATATTGTCTCCGTCCATTAGGTCTTAGTGACAGCAGCCTTTAAAACATGCTACTGTCTACTATTGGCTGTCTATTAGCTTCAGAGCATAATGAATCAGCGTGTCAAATCATGATTCGGATCGCGTGTCAAACCACCAAACTGCTGAAATCACATGACTTTGGCGCTCCCAACCGCTGATTCGACACGCTGATTCATTATCTTCCGAAGCTTCCTGAAGCAGTGTTTTGAAATCGGCCATCACTATATAAGTCGTTATTTTGTTTTTTTTGGTGCACCAAAAATATTCTCGTCGCTTTATAATATTAATATTGAACCACTGTACTCACATGAACTGATTTTAAATATGTTTTTAGTACCTTTATGGATCTTGAGAGAGGAAATGTCATTGTTCCCCATGCAGGCCTCATGGTGCCATCGGATTTCAACAAAAATATCTCAATTTGCATTCCGAAGATTAATGAAGGTCTTACGGGTGTGGAACGGCATGAGGGTGAGTAATAAATGACAGAATTTTCATTTTTGGGTGAACTAACCCTTTAAGTCCAACATATAACTTCAAGTCCAACCTGGGTCATGTCCCAGTCCCGTTCCCCCTCTGTTTTCCTCTACTTTCCAGTCAGTTCTCTACCATACTGTAATATTGTGAAATATTATTACAATTTAAAATAATTAATTTAAATAATTAAATTTACGATGCTTTTAGGAAATCCCTGGATATTTTCTTGACAGGTTTGTGAAATGCATTTATTAGTCTATTCATTCTCAAATTTGTAACAGGCCGGTCATCCGTGTTTAGAACATTGGGTTTCGTATATTTAAAACATTTGCTATAGAATATTAAATGTATTGCTCATAAAAAACTCATTTGATCTAGAGTTGAGGGACACTGGGATGGCGTAATACTCATCTGTTTGCCAAGAAGGAGAGAATTAGTTTAGTGTTTAATATATTCAAAGTCTGATTATGGGAAAATATTATCTCTTTCATTTCAAAGCTATCCTGATGTTTTGGCATGTTTTTGCTCAGACCCAAATGCATAATCAAATATTTAAATCATTATAATTATCTTTAAAGAAAAGAACGAAATACTCTGTCAGAATCAAAATGACCACAGCTCTTTACTAAATTCACAAAATAAAGTAACTAGATGATTTGTTTCACAAGAAAAAGAAGTGGTGAAAATTCTTCTCTCCAGTGTGCAGGTGTGACACACAATCTCATAATTACGATTATTACAGATTTTGGAGTTTGAATTTGCTCACCCTCCCTACCAGATTTCCTGAGGTTGTTCTTTGAGGAGGGCGACAGCCTGACAGCTCAATTTGGTGGCAACGCCCCTGAGACCCCCCATTAAACTGTGCTCGAGGTGACATCATAGCTCTCCCGTGATCCCTGAACAGGCCACAAAGAGCAGAGAGGACAAACCAGAGCCGATGAATCAGTCTGCTACCTTCCCCAAATGCTCACAGAATGTCCTCTATGAAAGTGCATCTGTTGTCTTTATTTTGTCCTTATTCATCTTAATCATTACCAGTGCTTATTAAAGCAAACATCACTATTACTATTGTTCATACTTACATTATACTTTGCTGCCAGGTGTTCCAGCCACTTGATGCTCTAACATTATTGGCGCCTCAAACATCACGCCCACGGACCGTTGACAGGACATCTGATGCATAAGGCACACAAAATTGCTTCAGGAGTTTCAAAGTCATCATTTGTGAATTCTGCAGTATTTCCAGGCAACGTGTGTGTCGCGTTCTTTAAAGGTGCAGTGTGTAAATTTTAGCGGCATCTAGCGGCGAGGTTGCGAATTGCAATATAGAGAAGCTACGGTGGCCAACACAGGGCAAAGTTGTCGTCATCTGAGACAACAGAAAGTAGCCAGGCAAGCAAACGCGCTCTGTAGAGCAGTTTGTCCGTTTAGGGCTACTGTAGAAACATGCAAAAGGGGACTTGCGGTGTATGTACATAGAAATGGCTCATTCTAGGGTAATAAAAACATAACGGTTCATTATGTAAGATCTTTATACACCACTGAAAACATAGTTATGTATATTATATTGCATTTCTGTAAATAGATCCTCCTAAAATTTACACATTGCACCTTTAACAGTCCACCTAGAAACAAAGCTGTCGTGATGCCAAACCCCCTCACAGAAGAAGATCGACATGTTTATAACTGTGACAAAATCATGTGAGTTTTACATGCCTTTGTGGTGAGAAATCGAGTCCCCTCTCAGGAATCGAGTCTCCTTTAAGACCCCAAGTGATCCCATTGGTTCAACTGACTTTTAATGGGTAGTATTTTTAGCGCCTGATTATAATTCCTGCAAAATCACGTTTTGATTTATATAATTTAAAATGCATTATAATGACCAATAATGTCTTTTAAATTACAGGGTTCATGTACTAGTATATAAATGAAGCTATAGGCTATGAAATCAAGCATTTCTCTTTTTTTAGTTAGCTTATGTACTAGCATAGCATACATCTACCGATTAGCCTGCTAGCTAGCAATAGTGAAATAGGTTATAATTAGTTAAGACATCACGATAACAACTTTTGATCAGGCATTACCGCCTGGGTCCTAAAGTAGACCCATTTCCTGCGGGGACTGGATTTCTCATGACAACGGTCTGTTTTGACATCGACTTTACGTTTTCACACCCTAAACATGACGTTGAACAAAACAAACTGAGATTGGTTGCTTTTCATGTCAGTCAGGTGATCCTTGGCCAATGAAACATACTGAGTCAGTCTGAAGGTCTGGTTATACAATTATATATTATATATCAGATAATATATCTGATTATCTGATCACAAATGACTATCGCTGGCAAAAATAAGACATCATTGTAATTTGACCATAAATCAGATTTCTTACAGCTAAAAATGAATATTATGCTGGGGAATGTGTTTATATATAAATTGCAGTGGTGCATAATACATCATATCATGAACTATTATCAATGCATGAATCAAAACGCACTCACTTCACTCATTTCTGACATTTTCCATACATCATTTCTTAATGACAATGCTGAATGTGGAGCTGAAATGATGTGTAGAACAGTAAAATCACTCACTTGTCTACGCTCGACTTTCTGACAGGAGACAGACCATGTGACTAGAGTGCAACATTTAGGAAGTAAAATCTCTATTCATTTTCTCCATAGGAAATTGATTTTTAATGATAACTTTTAATATAACATTTAAAGGCAGAGTGAGTTGCTGTGAGTTCCAAAGTTGTTAATTGATGGTATGCTTTTGTTGAAGACATCTGTTTGCAATTTTTTGTTTTTTCTAAATTGTGTTTAACAGCTGAATTTGTGGTGAAAAACTACATTATCCATGATACTGTACAGAAAATCCCACCAATCAGAGAGCCAAAAGAGCTATGCAGGTAACGCCCACTCCATTGAGCACTGCAAATGATGAAATCAAGACAGTCTTGCTAAACTGTCAAAATACTTCAATATTTTTGTGTATGCATATTTTACAAACGAGGGAAAAAGTAGGCACATCTGATGTGCAGGATCAAAACAAAAGATGTGAATAAAAATGAGCACACATAATCTTTTCTTTTCACATTGTCTTTAGTAAATGTAATAATCCAGTGTAATTATTACAAACAGTTGAAGTTTGCTCTGGGAGATATGATGTTTTTTGAAATTTCATTATAAGTTTCTATTTTTTCTAAAAATATTTTAGATACCTTACATACTAATGGGCTTCTAAAATTTGCAACTTCTGGCTGATGATTAAGTAAACTTACAGTTTCCCTTTTGTCATTAATCAAGCTAGCACGCTTTATTAAACCTCTCATGCCCACTTATCCAGACATTTAAAGTCTTTGTGCTGGGTCTGGAGCCGAGTACACTTGATGGATTAGGACAGACGTGTAGAATGATGGAGAGGATAAGGGAGGCAGGGTTATATTTGGCCTGTCTAAACGAGCTTCAGTTGGGTGAGAGGAGATGTGGATTGCCCTCTGTGCCGATTTGTCGTTCCAGTGTGGGGTGGTGGCGTCTCTCCAGGTCTCCGTTATGTGCCACTGACTGCGGTAATGAGAGTCGTTTATATTGTCATTTGTTTACAAGGCTTGCAGTGACCATGTCTGCCACTGTCAGACACGGACCAGAAGGAGATGCTAATATGAGGATGTGGTTATGTTGAGTCTGTGGCCATGTCATTAAAAATGGATCAACAGAACAAGGACTCACTTAACAAGGACAGTAAGTTCAACAGATTAATGATTTGTAAATTCATGTGCATTTATCCAACGTAACTCAGAGTGCATGTACTTATTACAGGAACAGTCCCCTTGGAACGAGCTGAGTACAAGTGTCTGGACCAACAAACTTGCTTCCTTTCAATTCCATACCCCACAGGAAATTGAACTGGAATGACAGGAAGAGAAATGTAATCATTTGCAAGTCAACATTCAGCACAGGTAATGCAGGTAATGCCAATGAAGGGCTTCCCTGGACCAAAAAGTATAATTATGATGAAATATATAAGGTGAATTCAAGTTGATTGGGACAGTTTTTGCTTGCTCGCTCGCTTGCTCTCCGGCAGCATGTCCCTCCTTCCTCCCAGGTTTCAGCACCACTATAACAAGGTTTGTGTTCAGGGAAGAAGGAAGTGGGAACTGGCAAACGGTCAACATAACTTTAATGACAGAATAAACATAAACAACAAAATGAAAGTAAAGTGGCAGCCCCTCATGGACGACTGCCGCATAAATTAAAATAAAGCACCAACATAAATGTCCCAGGCCTGGTCCTCTCTCATCTTCCACTGTTGTCACTCCTTTTTTTATCCTTCCAGAGCTCCTCCGTGGGACTCGAGACCGGTGTGGTGCACAGGTGATGCTCATTAACACATTTGCGCCCACACTGCTTGCCACAGTTCATATTTATAAAAATGGTATTTGATGTGGAAAAGAGCTTAGCGTCAAGTTCTAAGGAGGTGTACACACTTTTCCTTGTGGCAGAGAGTCGGAGTACTGCAGGAAATCTAAGCAATTCTTGCTGCTCTCCATTCTCAAAAGGATTTAGAAATTGACTGGTGCCATTTTATTTAATGAAATTAATTAGGCAAGAGTTTACAAGGTGGAGATCTGAAACCATTCAGCTGCACACAATTTCGAGATCTTTTGCGATTTATCGATTTCACATCAGGAAGAGAGGTGTATGCACATTTTTGTGTGTACATTCATTCTCTGAATCACAGAGACTGCTTTAAATGTCTATCGCCTGTAAACTGTTAGTAGTGATAGTTCATCCAAAAATGAAAATATGTGAATAAAAGACTAAATTCAATCATTCAAAGTGATCGAGTCTCTTCAGAAAATTTGTACTGAACCACTCAATTCATATGGATTAGTTTTACGATCTGTTAATGAACTTTTTGAAGCGTCAAAGTGTCAGTTTCATAGCTGTCTATGGAGGGACAGAAATCACTCAGATTTCATCAAAAAGAACTTCATTTGTGTTCCAAAGATGAACGAAAGTCTTACAGGTTTAGAATGACATGAGGGTGAGTAATTATTAATGACAGAATTTTCATTTTTGGGTGAACTAACCCTTTAAGGAATGTTTCACAGGTGCATGTGCAATAATTGTTTATGCTTCAGTGAACAAGCATGGAAAGCATGGTTTAAACCCTTTCCAATAACGATCTGTGAAGCTTTTTTGGATTTTACAAAATTATTAAGTTCTTTCTTTGTCTGAATATGAACAGTTTCATCATTTTCTTCATTTTCTTTCAATGCAGCATCTCAGAATCAAATCAATCATCAGAAAAATGTGTAACCCTGTAAGGAAATGTGCGTTGTCTATTTCAGAGTTGAGGGCCAGCTCGCTGCGGCAGTTATCAGAGCGATTGTCCTCCTGTCCAAGTCTCCAGCAGCGCCTTCAGGCATCTGGCCGTGTCGTCCCCGTGTCCTCACAAATACCCTTCTACAACACCAGATGTTTCCACACACGGCACTGATAGATAGACCAACCGATAGATTGCAACTTTGCAGAAATACATTTTCACTAATGATCGTCCAGCCATTCATCTGTGACCCTTTTATTCAGTCTGAGTACAGTAGCAGCAAAGTATTTATCCTGTTTCATAAAGACCCAAAACACTTTTATCCCACAACTACCTTTGAACTGAGGGTTTAGTTGCCATGGAAATGGTGAAATGATCTTCTATTATATATAAAAGCACTGTTCCGAAGCAATGTTTTCGACTAAGCATGGATAGAGAAAAAAATGTGATCATGAAATGATCAGAAAGGCAAAACATAAACCATTGCACACAAACTAACAGCCTGCAACCAAACTGGACTCCTAATAATTGGCTAAAAGTCACTTTTTCTGTAATCATGCCGCCTGCACCGACCTCCCTCTGACAAACCCGTTCAAGGATGAAGATGTTTTGCAGGTTCAATGGAAAAATATAACTTGGATGTGTGGATATTTTCCATGATGCAAGCTGGCATGGTGTGGGTTTGTGTGTGAAAGGGACCAGAGGAGGAGAGATCAGTGCATGGAGTAGCACAGGAGGAGGAGACCAACCCAGATCTGCAGGACTGTGTGATGCTATGATAAAAAGCCATGAAAATGATCACAGGAGGACAGCTGAAATACATCACATCTGTTGTATGGTCCCCTCGGCATATAGTGATCCATGAGGGAGTGAAAGAGAAAGGATACTAAACATATACTGTATGTGTCACAGAGTTTCTCTTTACACATCCACATCTTAGAACGTTATCGTCAGCACCATGGGAATGACATCAAGCATGGACATTCCCTTTGAACCTATTTACATGTCCAGAGGATTATTGAAAAGTTACATATTTAAGTTTTCTTTAGGCCAAACATTTTTTCTCCTACTGTAGGAGAGGTGACGAGAGAAAAAAATCACAGCAAATGGAAACCGTATTGATTTGGTTATAAAGTTCAACTAACTCGATCATACATATATACGGAAGGGGAAATTATCACAAAAGACTTCAGAAAACTTGGAATATGATGCTTAATATACTTTTACCTCTCTTGAAGTACTAATTTTTTGTAATTGCATGAAAAAAAAAAAAAAAAAGATTTGTAACAGTATTTCTCCTTTTTTGTTCTACAAAATAACTAATATCATGGAAAGACTTGAGGGTGAGTAAATGAAAAGTCAGATCTGAATATGACTATTTCTTGTACAATCAAATGATCTGAGATACATTGTTTTCAGGATTCTTTGATGAATAGAGGTTTAAAGGAACATCATATAATTGAAATATAAATCTTTTGTAACATTATAAATGATTTACTGTCACTTTTGATCAATTTAATGTATCCTTGCTGCATAAATGTATAAATTTCCATTAGAGTATAAAAAATAAAAATCTTACTGACCCCTGAAGACTTTTGAACGAAAGTGTACTTATCTAACAAGTATATTTAGTGTGTATATAGTGAGCATTTACATACGACGCCTATTGTTAGAACAATAAAAATTCTTGGTAACTCTTTACTTAAAGTCTTTATATGTAATGCATTATAAAAGTAATTATGCCTTGTAATGCACCTTACAATGCATTTTATGGCCTCATAAATAATTGTAACCACAATTATAATACTTATCAATTTATTATTAGACCATTAGAATGTATAATGCATTAAAATACATGACAAACATCTAATTTCAGATTTAACAAGGAATCTTCAAATAGTATAATGCATTTTAATTTTGGTTACAATTTTTGAAAATGTATATAATGCATTATAACATACATTATGAATACATATATAATGGAGTATACATGAAAGCTTTAAGTAAAGTGTTAGCAAATTCTTCCATAAATATGTTAATTATAAATTCCTTTTAAAATCTTTAATAAGAATGTAAGATTATACACTTCAGCACTCATTATACAAAGATATATGAATGCCAAATTGACCAGTCAGAATAAAGTATTCAATAGTCATGGTCTTGTATTAGTAAACAGTATCTTTCTCTCTCTCTCTCTCTCTCTCTCTCTACAAAATAAATAAAATCATGAAAATAAATGATGTAAGTAAATGATGACAGAACAACTGTGAATTCTTGAGCTACTAAATGATTTTCTTACTTGCCAATGTGTGAACAGCTTGTGTAAACTTAAAAAAACGAGACCTTCCCCGACTTCCTAGGTTGTCTATGAAAGCCTGTAGACTAATTTTTATGTGAAGGACTCGGGATGTTTTTCCGGGAAAATCAAAAGTATGTGAGGTTTGCACGTGCTCCCTAGAGCCTCTCCTCTATTCACTGACACATGAAACTAATGCTTATACAATGTTCAGATAATGCCGAAAGAGCCATTCTGTACTGTAATGTCAATGTGTCATGCAAAGAAAATGGATTATTTCAAACTATAGGGCCCTATCATACACCCGGCACAATGCGACGCTGAGCGCGACACAAGTGTTTTTTGCTAGTTTCAGCCCGGCGCAGTTATCATTTTCATGTCCATCACCACATTGTTTAAATAGCAAAAGCAATAGCAAATCGCCCACACAGGGATGAACATACATTTTAAAATATTAAAAATAAAAGGATTCCTCTCTGGAGAAGCGTTCAGTCTTTCCGCTTGCAAATTCCGGCATGAGTCCTCTCTTGTTTTGGGCTTTCATTAAACTTCTGCAAGTTTTTGTATGTGAAGCCCCACAAGACCCATGTGTAAATAATATACGGATGCAGCATTTATGTCATGTTTTAGCTCGTAACTTCAAGAAACATGCTCCGATTGCAGAAAATGAACAACATTATTTACAGCAGATTCTCGCGATTAAAATGAGTCCAAAACAACATAATCCAATGCATTGATCATGAGATATTCCTCACGGTGTTGCGACACATGAAACCGCACAGGTGCTAACTAAAATCAGACGTAGCATTCATGTGGCATTTTCGCTTATAACTTCATGAAACATGCACAGATTGTAGAAAATAATGGCACATCATTATGCTCCCGATTGAAATGAGTCCAGAATCAGCATAATCCATCCCATCGATCACAAGATATTCCTCATGGAGAAACGATTTTAGAAATGCCCATTAGGGGGCGTCAAGGGCTAAACAAAAAATGCTACCTTGGTTCCAAATGCTGTAACTTTTGATTGCTATCACTACAAAATTTGATCCAGATACAGCTCACATGTAGGGGGACTTCACCAAAAAAAAGAATAGTCCTCCTACCTTATTTAGGAGAACTATTCTTATTACATGTCAAATAAGAAAGATAGGTAAAATGATAATATATATATATATACACAGGTGCTGGTCATATAATTAGAATATCATCAAAAAATTGATTTATTTCACTAATTCCATTCAAAAAGTGAAACTTGTATATTATATTCATTCATTACACACAGACTGATATATTACAAATGTTTATTTCTTTTAATTTTGATGATTATAACTGACAACTAAGGAAAATCCCAAATTCAGTATCTCAGAAAATTAGAATATTACTTAAGACCAATACAAAGAAAGGATTTTTAGAAATCTTGGCCAACTGAAAAGTATGAACATGAAAAGTATGAGCATGTACAGCACTCAATACTTAGTCGGGGCTCCTTTTGCCTGAATTACTGCAGCAATGCGGCGTGGCATGGAGTCGATCAGTCTGTGGCACTGCTCAGGTGTTATAAGAGCCCAGGTTGCTCTGATAGTGGCCTTCAGCTCTTCTGCATTGTTGGGTCTGGCATATCGCATCTTCCTCTTCACAATACCCCATAGATTTTCTATGGGGTTAAGGTCAGGCGAGTTTGCTGGCCAATTAAGAACAGGGATACCATGGTCCTTAAACCAGGTACTGGTAGCTTTGGCACTGTGTGCAGGTGCCAAGTCCTGTTGGAAAATGAAATCTGCATCTCCATAAAGTTGGTCAGCAGCAGGAAGCTTGAAGTGCTCTAAAACTTCCTGGTATACGGCTGCGTTGACCTTGGACCTCAGAAAACACAGTGGACCAACACCAGCAGATGACATGGCACCCCAAACCATCACTGACTGTGGAAACTTTACACTGGACCTCAAGCAACGTGGATTGTGTGCCTCTCCTCTCTTCCTCCAGACTCTGGGACCCTGATTTCCAATAGAAATGCAAAATTTACTTTCATCAGAGAACATAACTTTGGACCACTCAGCAGCAGTCCGGTCCTTTTTGTCTTTAGCCCAGGCGAGACGCTTCTGACGCTGTCTGTTGTTCAAGAGTGGCTTGACACAAGGAAAGCGACAGCTGAAACCCATGTCTTGCATACATCTGTGCGTAGTGGTTCTTGAAGCACTGACTCCTGCTGCAGTCCAATCTTTGTGAATCTCCCCCACATTTTTGAATGGGTTTTGTTTCACAATCCTCTCCAGGGTGCGGTTATCCCTATTGCTTGTACACTTTTTTCTACCACATCTTGTCCTTCCATTCGCCTCTCTATTAATGTGCTTGGACACAGAGCTCTGTGAACAGCCAGCCTCTTTTGCAATGACCTTTTGTGTCTTGCCCTCCTTGTGCAAGGTGTCAATGGTCGTCTTTTGGACAACTGTCAAGTCAGCAGTCTTCCCCATGATTGTGTAGCCTACAGAACTAGACTGAGAGACCATTTAAAGGCCTTTGCAGGTGTTTTGAGTTAATTAGCTGATTAGAGTGTGGCACCAGGTGTCTTCAATATTGAACCTTTTCACAATATTCTAATTTTCTGAGATACTGAATTTGGGATTTTCCTTAGTTGTCAGTTATAATCATCAAAATTAAAAGAAATAAACATTTGAAATATATCAGTCTGTGTGTAATGAATAAATATATAATATACAAGTTTCATTTTTTGAATGGAATTAGTGAAATAAATCCACTTTTTGATGATATTCTAATTATATGACCAGCACCTGTGTATATATTTATATATATATATATATATATATATATATATATATATTTGTATTTTATCAGCTGTTTCTCAGCATGAGAAATGGAATCATTCTTTTTTTCTCTCTCTCTCTAAAATTTAAAAAGTTTTCTATCAAATGATACCTACCTTTTGACTCCTTGCTATAGTTTTAGAGTTATGAGTCTTTACCTTTTTTTATGTCACTCAGAAAAAGAAAAAAAAAAAAAAAAAAAAAAACAACTCTAAAAATGTCTTCAGGGCTTAAAGGGTTAAAACAAGAACAAATACTGCTAGTGGGATCAGAAAAATAAACCTAATTCAAAGGGAAAACAAGATTATTTTCTTTCCTCAATGACATATATTCTTGTTTTCAGCAAAAAATCACTGAATTTTTATACATTTTTACAAAACTAAACTTAATATCTTGAGTCACTTTGCTTCTTAAGTATTTATCTTGATTTAAGAATGTTTAGATATTTGAACTGGAAAACAAGACAAAAATTCTGAGTAAGAAAATCATTTAAAGATCAATCTGAAGTTTCTCCTCTGGATTATCCTCTGGTTGGATGTTGGCCCTGATGGGCCGCCGTGATGTCAGCATTACTGATTACATCAGGATCTGTGGTGCTTGAGGAACGATTTAAGTAACCATGGCAACAGACCGCAGAATATTACTAGCAAACTTAAACTTCACGTCACTCTGTTCTCTGAGGCTTTTGTGAGATTTACTATGATCACCAGTTCAGAACCCTCTCTGCTGGTGCATCAGGATTAGACATCATCTGGGTCACGGGTCTCGGCGGGGCTAACGACATGTTCACATCACTGTGTAGCCACATCTGACCACGTTCTCCATCTGTCAACTCCCTCAGGTCAAAGCACCCAGGGCTTTATTGAAACACTTACATTTGGGAAATGCTGCAAAACCTTATTAGTGTTGCGTGCTGAAGTTCATACTTTGTACAAACCCCTAACACATGTATTGACCTTCAGTACATAACTCATCCCACATTATTTGTGCAATGAATGTGATATGTACATCAACTTGGCTTATTGAGGAAAGGTCAGCTATAACTTTCTAAGCAATCAGACATAAACTTTATGTGTGGTGGGTAAAAAAAAAAAAAAAAAAAACTATCCTAATCCTACTTATATTGAAAATGTTGCATATTTCGCATGTACACTACAGTGCAAAATCTTTGAATTTGAAATTAACAATAATTTATTAAGGATGTTTTATTGTTTTATCAGTTGAGCAGCTTATATACACTAATATATATATAGTTTAGCACTTATTAAACCAGGATATTTGAAAGCTAAATTGACCAGAGAAAATGAAGTATTCCAGAGAGCGTGTAATAAGAGATGGTAATTCCTGCTCTCTGGACTGTAGTCATGGTCTTGTCGAGCTTGAGCATCTGTGCCTAAGACTCTGCCGGTGCAGGGGTCAAAGGGAATCAGAGGATGAATGTCAGTTTGCCCTTTCGCCCACAGCAGGAAATACTGAAGTCTCTCTCCAGTTTCCAAAGAAAATGTTCTTGTTTTATGCAGTGCTGGCATAATTCTGTGAGTGACCCTAATTAGTTTCTCCCCTAAACATTGTCTTGGCACTCTAAAAAAAACTATTTTTAGCATTTTTTTTTTTCTAATCTTAAATCTGATTTGAGCTACTAAGGCCCTGTTTACAGTGTTGTGGAAAGTTAACTTTAATTACTTTTAAAAGTAATGCACTACAATGTTGTGCTACTCCCTAAAAAAAGTAACTAATTTTTTTTTTTTACTATTTTTTTTATTTTAACTTTTTAGTTATTTTGCATTACTTTTTCTCATCTGGGCTGGGCTGTTTGTTTGTTTTTATGACAACAAAAAAGTTCTATCTTTGACAAATGTAAAGGCACTTTCACACCAAAAGTGAAATGAATAAGCCTCAGGCTGAAGGAAATGCAAATTCATGCCTATACAGTAGAGGGCGCAGCTCAAACAAACCTTTCAGCTGTACTGAGCAGAAGTAAATGAGTAAATGTATGCTCACATTTAGTCTAGAACTAGTCTAGAATAATCATCATGTTCACACAGCGCACACAACGCCTCTGTACTTACTCCAGATTTCTCTTAACATGGGGACAGGAGAGCTGTCAGTCAATAAATTGGAAAACAAAGTAACTTGCGTTACTTATTTGAAAAAGTATCCGCTTGTTAAGTCGTGACGTAAGGAACGCCGTTTCTGGGTCCAAGCCTTGACTCGTTTCACTTGAGAATGGCATCTCCACGGCCATTTATGAGCACTATTTATTCATATTAAACATTTAACATTTTAAAGTTAAACATTTAAAATACTTACAGTCTACACAACAGTCTCCGTGCTCACAGCGTCACAGACATTAATATTTTAACGATTTATAAAAGATGAATCACTGTCTGGCCATCTGGGATTTTGGTATGGAGATAAAGGTTATGATTATAATTTTTTGTTAGTATTACACCACATCGCGTGTGTATATTAGCACCATTTGTTGTTTTCTTGTGCTATGAGATAGAGCGTTTGGACCTGGAAGCATTGCAGAGTGACGTCAGACTTAACAACCGAATAGTCAGATATTTTGTTCTAAATTTAAAAGTAATGTATTACTTTACTAGTTACTTTAAAGTAATCTGATTACATAACTTGCGTTACTTGTAATGCGTTACCCCCAACACGGCCTGTTTACACCTGGTATTAAGATGCGTTTTAGTCGATCGGATCACAAGTAGACGAGGCAGACACATTCAAGTTTACACCTGGTGTTTTAATCCGTCTCTTTTGTCCACTTTCAACCACTTCTGTCCTGATTTCTTCAAGGTAAATGTATGGGGTTTTTTTTTCAGATATTTCGATCTAATGGGCAAAATAAGTTCACACAATTTACATTTGAAAGAGCACAGACACAACAGAAAAACATACGGGCAGCATTCAGTTTTCGTTTCTGCTCTGACAGCTGCGAGATCGCCGAACGCTGTGAGTGTGTGTAAAGCCCACACCAAGCGGACGCTGATAAACTAGTGGCGACGAAAGCAGACTTTGAGTTGGCTCACATTGGCAGTGTCTGGGTCCAAAGATGCCCTGACACACCAAAACGACGCTCGACACTCGACGGCCAAGTAGCACATCCGTTCTGCCCCTGTGTAAGAAGAAATGCCTTTCCGTACCAGCAGGTGGCAGTAGCTGAACAGAATGATCAGATGGCCCGACTGACCGATGAGCTACAACGCTGATTCAACATGTCGAAATGGCTGAAAAAAGCCGACGAGGACCACACTGAGAAAACTTAGTCGGCCGACCGTCAGCTTTCCGGGCTTTAGAAATCAGGAATGATGAGAGAACATTGTGTTTTGTACGTTTTTCATCTTCAAACCAAACTTGGATCTTCAGCCAAAAAAGTTTAAATCCTGTCTGGCTAGCGTGCTTCCCATAATGTTTACGAATTAGGTCAGTAGGCAGACAGTAGGCAGTCTTTTGTGGCTGTTCGAACCAAGTGTACCACACGAGTCTTGAAAAGTGAAGCCAGTGTCTTCTTCGCCCCCAGGTGGCTGGATGCAGTATAGGTCATAAACCCCGCTCTCCATGTATGTAATGTAAATAAATGTAATGGGACGTGAGTGAGACAAACTAAACAGTCAAATTACACATATTTTAGCCAGTTTTTATCATGCTGATGTTAGTTAAAGTGTTTGTTCTTTAAATAAGTTTGTTTTAGTTAGTTATTTGATGCTATAAAAAATGGGTTTTGACATTATGATTGACAGCTTCTCTGAGTGAAGTAGTCACTGAAGCACCAACGGAATTTTTTTCTGGATCTTCGGGGGGAGATTGGAGATTTCTACATTTCCAGAACTGTTTTATTTCACACCTACATAATGAGTTGTTCTGCTGTATTAACCAATTCTGCGGGAGTGTGGACGGTACCTTGATATCCTGGCTCCACTTTGCGCTCACTACTACAGACTCGAGACTCAAGATGTCAGCGCCGTATTGACACACTGGCGGCTTCACTTACTACAATGGAAGAGTGTGAAGGTGCGTCGTCCATCGTTTTTACAGTCTATGGTTCGAACGCATTCGACCACATGAGCGTTTACACTACGAAAGCAATCTGGTCTTTTCAACTACCTCTGGAAATGGTCAAAAGTGGATAAGTTCAAAACATTTTAGACCCCGTTTACACCTTTATTTAGCGTCATCAACTTGTGATCTGATCGAACAAAACGCATCTTAATACCAGGTGTAAATAGGGCCTAAGATGCAGTGCACAGAATCTAAAGGATGAAAAAGCATACGGCCGCAGGCTCAATAACTGAGGAAGGTCTCATTTGTCTTTGCAGGTTAAACGTTTCACCAATTGCAGAATGTATCACACATGCTCTAATGCCCGCAGACACATTTAGTTTGTGTCTGTGAAGAATTAGAGACATTTAGCAAATCCAGTTGAACAAACAGCTTCATAATGCTTCCATATGGAGAGCATTAGCTCTATACGGCAGAAAGCAATGAGTCATTTTATGTGTTCGAAGGTTAACCTTCATGGTAAATGACCATGGGTAATGATGTCCTCCTCGACAAACATCCGTAAAACTGACACTCTTTTTCCAGCACCTTTGCCAAGCATTTGGATCACAACAGTCGTCCCACCTGTGTCACGAGTACAGCGGTCTTCTGTCTACAGGTATAATCTACTTTTCATTAAGAGCCCCACTGGCCTGCTGATAGGAGCAGGTGTATGTGTGGCTTTATCTGTACGTTCATGTGCGTGTAAACATGTAGGAGCGTAATCATACGTGAAGGTTTCAGATCGACGGCCCATAAAGGTGGTGTCGCCATACCTGGCGTGCAATCTGGGCGCACGGCTTTACCTGCTGTTAGGAGCAATTTGCGCTCCCTGAAATCAAGCGTCAAAGTACGTTGTCTAATATGATTTTAATCCTCCTTGACCTTAAAAAACCAGCAGGGTCTGGTTTTGATGAAGTAATACATGAGACCCCATTGTTTCTGAGTCAGAGGAGACGCAGATGATCCTCCATATGTACGTGTCTGATATCCAAAGATCTCTTAGATTTGTATTCATTTACATTATAATTATACATTTTAAATTTAATTATATTCACTACTGCATTTATTTGATTAAAACTACAGTAAAAACTGTAATATGTAAATATTATTTTTATATAACTTTTTCTTATTTGAATATATTTTAAAATACTGTGACGCAAAGCTGAACTTTCAGCATCATTAATCCAGTCTTCAGTGTCACGTGATACTTCAGAAATCATTCTAATATGCCGATTTAGTTTATTTTCAATTATTATTGGTTATACTACAGTTATATTCCAGTTGCCTAAGTATGATTTATTAGTGGAAACTGTGGTTACCATGGTAATTTTAGGTATGGATGATCTCTGTCGGCCCCCAGTGTCTCGGAAACGTCATTACAGCACTTGAGCCTCGCGACTTGCCGTAGTTTAAACATTAATCACATGTATGAGTTGTCAGGAAGAAGAAACAATAGAGGTTTTTAGGCCAGAGCCGAGAACGCGACCCATGGGCGATGAATGATGCTGCTGCGCGAGCGAAGTGTCCGCAGGTGACTCACCTGCGCGAACCGGTCGCGTGCCCGCGCTTATACGAGTCATGCAGAATACAGTCCTCGTACCCGGAGCAATGAGTAAAGAAGCAGGATACGGATCAGGAATGGAAGAGTAGCTGAGTACACCTGATCCGTGCATGCCATGGGGAACTGCTGGGCTCAATGTTTTGGGCTCTTTAGAAGGGAAGCAAACAGGATACAAAGAGGAGGAGGGTGAGTCATTCATGGGGCTTTAATATGAAGTTTTTAAACAAAATATTATCCTGTGATCTTTGGCAGCATGATTCGCCTGTTGTCAGGTGCATTGCATTGAACACTCCTACAGCCGGTGAACAGTGAAAAATCTCTGGATCTTTATAAAGGAATGTACAAAAGAATAGGCTAAGCCTATATATTAGTACTGCTTAACTGTTACATTAAATACACGGAGTTTAGGTTGAATCCAACTGATATCAGTCCCACTAGCAATGTTCATTTCGCGAACGAATCGTTCCTTTGAAACGGTTCTTTTGAATGATTTATGTGAGCCGATTTGCATCGTGTTTGTGATTCTCTTCACTGTCGGGGAGAAAATACATATGTGATTTATATTTTGATAAGGGATGTAATTAAGTATTTAATCATTATAATATTTACTGGATACATAAAAAATGCGCAGCGATGAATGACACATTTGAACTTCTATTTCACACTTTTGAGCAATGATTCGAATCCGTTTTTTAAACGAACTGTCCGAACGAACCGACTCGCCTGAATGACTCGACTCATCAACGCTACTCTAGTTTCCGCATTAGTTGATGTCTGATCTCTGGACCCCGCCCAGAGTCCTCTTGTGAATCCGCCCTGGGACATCAGCTTTGTGTAATTTATCTATATCTGAATTTATTTTCTTGGATCTAAACCAGGCATGGTTACTCGCTTGTTTTTATATGTTGTCTATAAAGTCTTAGATTATTACTATTTTGAGAAGCAAAATCTCAGATTTTTTTTTTTTTTTTCAACCATAAGGGATGATAATATTGGACAGTGTTGTTACTTAAATCATGTTTTTAAATATAAACCAGTCTGGCCTGGTGATTTCATTTATTTATTTATTGCCAATAGGTCTAAGTACTTCAGAAGTACCACTGCTGGGGAACATTATACCATTGAGGTACAGCCATCATAATTTATTTGAAATTGAAAATTATACAGTCAAACCAAAAATTATTCAGACATTTTTGATATATTTTTACTAGTGGGTGCAGGACACTATAGTTCATTTATGTATTATACCCATACATTCTTCATACAGTGGATCACCAGTAAAATTGATAATTTGGAACCAAAAATTATTCAGACACTTTGACCTGACCTTGTTTTGCTTATGTTATCTGACAAAATTAAGATAACTTTTTTTTTTTTTCTGACACAGTTTAACTCTGAGATCTTGTCATATTTTATTACCATTTTTTTTAAACTATAGTGAATAAACTGTAATAATGAATGAAATGTTCAAGGTGTCTGATTAAATTTTGGTTTGACTGTATATAAATACATTGTCATCGCTGTGTAGTTTGAGTGACATCCATGCGTTCTGTTACAGTTTGAGAACCTTGTGGAGAGCGACGAGGTAAGGACACATTTACAGAAACACACTCGTGTTCTTATAATATTCCTTCTTTGTTTAGACATCAACAATTTTGCCTTCTTTTTCAGGGTGAGAGCTCGCAAAGCTGCCCCAGGTATGGTCTTATTTAATTTTGACTCTCTTTTACTGGATTTTACTTTTACCACCTGGATACATACAGTACACTCAAGTTAAGTACTATGTACTATATAGCAAATCTCAACAGCTTGATTGTTATATCATTGAAAAATATAAACTATCACCTTTCAGTATATTAAAAGCTGAATATACTGTATAATATATCCAACTTTTCCAGCATACAGTACATATAGTAAACTGATGTAAAGAAATATATATATATATATATATATATATATATATATATATATATATATATATATATTATAGCAACACTTGGCTGTGTGACTGTATAAATTTGACTTGACTTGACTGGAGCTTTAGAGTAAGGTCACTTGACTGACTGGTTTCATGTTAATTCATATTTCCTTTGTGGCAGCTGTGAACAGTTTTTTAACATTTACTAGAACATTTTCTCCTCATAATCCTATAATTTTGCTGCATAACACGGGGTCCTAACCAGACGTGAAGTGATAAGATTCCAGCGACGATTTGTCTATCCACATCAGTCGCTACGACTACGAGATGCAATAGAATTAATCAAAAATCACAGCCAATCAGAAGAGCATGTGGGCGGAGCTCTCTCTGCAAGCTTGCTGCACTCGCAACGAAATTGATAAGCACATAATCATAAATATTACACCCTTTTAACGCAATTAAAAATACATACTGAGTGACTGAAACACTGTTTGTCATAGAATACACTTGTTTGTTCACAGTTTGAATGTTCTTGTTTCCTTTCATTTGTTTTCAAGATCTGAGGTGAATTATCCATTGTTGCTTTCATTATGGCTATAAAGGTCGCACAAAATGATATTCAAACTCGTGTTAAAGGATTAGTTCACTTTAAAATGAAAATTACCCCAAGCTTTACTCGCCCTCAAGCCATCCTAGGTGTATCTTATGACTTTCTTCTTTCTGATGAACACAATCTGAGTTATATTCATAAATATCCTGATGCGTCCAAGGTTTATAGTGGCAGTGCATGGGACCAATGAGTATGAAGCTGAAGAAAGTGCATCCATCCAACATAAACGTACTCCAGGGGTTTAATAAAGGGCTTCTGAAGCGAAGCGATGTGTTTGTGTAAGAAAAATATCCATATCTTAACAAGTAAAATATCTAGCTTCCGCCAGACTGCCCTCATATTGAACTTGGGAAGAAAGTGTAACGTGTCTCGCAGTTCAAAACGCTTACGCTATGTCCTACGCTTTCCGTATTCAACTTATAAAAAAACCATAACTGATATAAATTAATAAATTAAAACAATGATATAAATTATAAACCAAGTATGAACAAATGTCCAGAGTTTTCAAGTTATTAGATTTTTAACAAAAAATAAATTTGTACCAAGGGGGCGTTTTGGTAAAATGCCCCCTCTCTGACAAAGCAATTTGCTTTATACATTTGCACCAAAATCAGAGTACAAGCAGTTTCAGCTTAAAAATAAAAAGACAAGCCAAAATAACAGTAGATAAATATGAATATTTATTAATGAACGATGCTGAAAATCAGCCTATTTGAATAATATTGTTAGCTGATGCTAACTGGCTAGCTAACTAGCTAGCTGATGCTAACTTGAGGTAATTTTTGAATATAGAGTCCAAATATTTTTATTCAACCACCTAGTTAGATTACATTTGATGGGAAAAACAAAGGATGTGATGTTCAGAACATGGTAACTACTGTAATTATGATGCTCTGTCGCTTGTTGCGTATCGCCTTTGTTGCTGGTTAGGACAAAAAGTCTGATTAGCAAGGAAAAGATACCTATATTAGCGTAAGATGACTTTGATTTGAAGACAGTGACATCAATTTTGTTGCATCAGTCTGAGCATAAACTATTTAACTTTTAAACTGTTTATGGATAGTATGTCTCTAAAAGTCACTCAAAGAAATTATGGATGGCCAATGATGGTCAAACTGTCTTTTCCTTTTCCTAGATAGACTAAAATTGACCAGACAGTCAAGACTAGCCATTTTATGGACTGTGATTAGTCAAATTCCTCTCAGATCAGTACATCACATCATGGCATGAGGTCACATAGATTTTGATTGGCTGATGGAGACTCTGAACTCTACTGTCTTCTGTTATTGGTCCAGACCTATTAGCGAAGAGGAGATCAGCCACTTGAAAGAACAACGCTATGCTGCCATCACAGACCAACAAGCTCTGATCGACAAAAAGCTGAATGCTGAGGTACAGCGGGTCACATCCGTACCGCCATCACATGTGCCCTGATGAAACGTTCACAATAAGACCAGAAACTTGTTTATAATGTAAACAAGATCTTATGTTAACTTTAAATATAATATGGTTGAGGTCAAAACATGTTGCCACAAAACAATGTTTTTACCTTTAAGTTAGAGCTTACTTTGAGTTTATGCTTTTATTTGTTGTTTTCCATTGCTTTGGTTTTCACCCCTGCTGAGTTTAGTTAACCTTCCCTTCCTGTTGTGATTTCTGCCCAGTTAGTGGCAGAAGAGGAGAAGTTAAGGCTAGAAGAGGAGGCTGTTTTTGCAGCCCAGCGCGAGGCAGCGCGGCTCGCTAAGGAACGAAAGCTAAAGGAGGTGAGGCGTTCGCACTGAGCGCGCCCAGCCCTTCTCTTAACCCCGCCCACTTACCTTCAGCCACATCTTTCTCATTTATGACATGCCTTCAGTTCTGTCTAATCTATATGTAACAAATTCTGATTTGAACAGGAAAATAAAATGAATGAATGAGTTTTAAAGTTATGCATTGTATATCATGTATTTTTGTTGAAATTACTCATCTTTAAAACGTATATCGATTGTGATAGCGCAATGAATATTTGAGATCAGGGACTTATAAACAGGATTGAAGGCTCTTAATGTTGGTCCAGCATCAAATATTGATTAACTTCTTCTGAATAAACCCAGCACTTAATGCTGATAAAAGTAAAATCGATCTGCTTCCAAGAAAACCTTCTCCACCTAAAACTAACTATCCTAAACTAAATGCCTCTCATCTCCCACTGTTTTTATTAGCACTTTTCTTGTTAATTTGCCCTCATGTCTTCTGTTCATTTTTATTTTTCTAATTTTGCTTTCCACCATGATTTGTGTGTTTGACCATCTGCTAATATTACATTTGGTGTCTGTTTCCCAGTAGGGCACTAAACTTTGGCACAAACAGTTAGAAATAATTTTAGCCTTGTTGTTGTTGCTGTTTTTGAAAATCTGAGTGGTACCATAGCATTTGGTGAAACATTAGTGGAAGTGAGTCAGTCGTCATTCTTAAAATGTCCTGTTTTCAGGGGAAGCAGCAACCGCAGAGGACCAAACCCAGATCAGAACCAGAGAGCAATGACCCTCGGCACAAACCGTAAGTTCATTCTGCCCTGAAAAGAATGCAAACCCCAAAAAGATTTTGAACACTTACATCACACTTAAAGGGATAGTTCACCCGAAAATGAAAACTTGATGTTTATCTGCTTACCCCCAGGGAATCCAAGATGTAGGTGACTTTGTTTCTTCAGTAGAACACAAATGATGATTTTTAACTCCAACCGTTGCGGTCTGTCAGTCGTATAATACATGTCAGTGGGAACTCCATCTATAAGAGTCAAAAAAACATGCACAGACAAATCCAAATTAAACCCTGCGGCTCGTGACGACACATTGATGTCCTAAGACACGAAACGATCGGTTTGTGCGAGAGACTGAACAGTATTTATATCTTTTTTTTTTTTTTTTTAAACCTCTAATACACCACTATCTCCAACTGCCTTGAGCATCCGGTTGGTGAGGTCTAAAAACGCGCTCTGTTGAAGTGATCTCTCGCGTGTATATTTCAATGAGTGCGAGCGATCACTTCCGGCATCAGAGTGCATTCAGACCTCACACACCGGATGCCGTGCATGCGCTCAAGGCAGTTGGACATAGTGGTGTATTAGAAGTAAAAAATTATATAAATACTGTTCGGTTTCTTGCACAAACCGATCGTTCCTTGTCTTAGGACATCAATGTGTCGTCACGAGCCGCAGGGTTTAATTTGGATTTGTCTGTGCATGTTTTGTTTTTTTTGACTCTTATAGATGGAATTCCCATTGACATGCATTATGACTGACAGACCGCAACGGTTCATCTCACCTACATCTTGGATGCCCTGGGGGTAAGCAGATAAACATCAAATTTTCATTTTTGGATGAACTATCCCTTTAACAGTGTATGAGTGTCATTACATTAGACACGGAATATCAAACCAAGTGGCATGTGGAAACAAATGAAGCAAGACTTTTCTTTAGAAATATCTTCCATTTTTGCCATTTTTTTTTTTTAAGATTGCCAAAAAAAAAAAAAAAAAAACTAGGTTTGCTGTGTTTGTTTGTAGAGCTGCATAATTTGGCCAACATTTTTTCATTATATACATCTGACAAAATCTTCACTTCTACAGTTTTACTGTAATAAAAGGTTCATCAGACTGTCATGCTCTGCACGTACCTAACAGTGTTTTGCAGACAGATGAGGTAACTGTGTGTGTGTTTCTCCAGCAAAGCGTCGGATGGAGAGTTCGAGGTGTACCTGCAGAGTGTGAAAGCTCAATCTGAAGCATTTCGCGGAAACAGTCAGTTCCCTTTAACACATTGAAATTAGAATACATTAATTTAAAGGAAAATATTAAATGCTAAAATCTGTATCAACTGTGTCTGTGTGTTAAGGACTCAGCTCTGAGACGAATGTGGTGACCCCAAACACCGAGAGCAGCTGGGACTTCACCAGTAAGACTGACGCCACATCACTGGACCTGGAGTGGGAGGATGAGGAGGGTGAGTGACTGCACAGAACTGTGATAACATTTGCTTCCTGCATTCAGTAATCATTTATGAGCACTATACACACTATAAAGGAGTCAAGTCACAAAATGCCCATTTGAATGTTGATGTTTTGCTGTTTGATACTGTTTTCTTTAAAAGCCACATCCAAGTAAGGGTTTAACTTACATTTTGGAGTGTTTATTAATCTTGGTTAACATTTACAAATACACTTATAAAATCAAAATATGTGTCTAATGTGAACTAACATGAACAAACAATGAACCACTGTATTATTTTTAAAGTGCTCGTATTAAGGTTATTACCTTTCATGGAGTGTGTAATGTATAAGGCCTTATGATTTCCGCAATTCGGGAAAAGCGGACGGAATCGCGGAATCCAGTCATAAAAATGGAATTTACTGTATAATGCGCAATGTCAAGGAATTTGTCAAATTTTTGGTGAATAATTAAAAACTAGGTCAGCACACTTAAATCACATCACAATATAGACTAGTGTCTGTGAATATTAAACCGCAAAAAGACTACTTAAATATGAATCCTGCTTGTTCTGCAACTCTGTGTGAATGAACCACACACACACTGAGGCACGCAGTGTTTTCAGCCTCTGCCGCCTCACTATATGAGGACATTAATGCATGAACTTCATCTCCAGAGCCGCACTGAGAGTCACTTCATGAGCATTTTACTGTTTCATTTGAGAAAAACTGTTGTCATATCATAAGCACGCAAAAACCCAAAGGTCTTCACGGCAACCTGTAACAATAAAAGTTCGGTTTAACTTAAAAAAATTGTGACAGAAATATATTACTGTTGTACAGTAGAATTTAGCTACATCTCAATGTAATAATAATGCTAACACTAATAATAATAAATTATTAAAACTTTATTTTTTAAGGAATAATCACAATCATTTTATTTTTTTTTTTAAATGTCATGCACTGATAAATGCATAGGGACATGTATTAACAGAGCAAATAGGGTTAATATAATCCATGCGTCTTTACTGTAATTAATTAATTTGTGGCATTACACAGGAATGAACCGAATGGGTCCTGCGTGGGAGCGTTCCAAAACAGAGGAGGACATTTTACGGGCGGCGCTCCGTCCTGGCGGGAAACAGCTGGACAGCGGCCCCACCTCCACCTCTGAGGACTCCAACGCTCTGGAGTGGGAGAACGACTTTGTCAGCGCACATCCTGAGGACAACGGTGACCATGGCGATGAGGACTTTGAGGGATTTGTTAATCCAGTACTGGACACGCCCACTGAGGAGGCAGAGCATAAGGCCAGCTCTGACCAGCAAGAGAGATAGTGTACGGCAAGAGACAGTGAGACTACAGCAATTTCAAATGCCTCATTCCAATTCAGTGTGATGTGTCTGCGGACGGTCAGTTCAAATTTATGTATTAAATGAAATTCCTAATTCTCAGTGTGAGAGAAAATACAAGGAACAGAAATGCTTTTTATGGTTTGTACTCTGTCATTGGGTGAATATCATGAAAATCGTCATAATTTATCCCAAAAAAAAACCATTTTTTTATATATATATATATATATATATATATATATATATATATATATATTATATAGCTTGCTAGCATTGACATTCTCACCACTTTGGTGTATGTTTTATTTTGATGTAATTTTTATTTTCAGTATTTTTACTGATGTCTGTATTATATGGAAGCTTGTTTCTGCCACTAAATAAAAAACTAAAAAGGTAATTGTGACTTTTTATCTCACAATTCTGACATTATAACTCTCAGTTGCGAGTTATTTTCTCACAATTTTGTCTTTTCTCAGAATTGAGATATAAACTAACAATTGCGAGAAATAAAGTCAGAATTGTGAGATATAAACTTGCAATTCTCACTTTTTTTTTTTTTCTCTCTCGCAATTCTCACTTTTTCTCACAATTGCGTGTTATAAAGTCAGAATTGCAAAATATATACACGGAATTCTGAGAAAAATCTTTTTTCCTTAGAACTGGACTTTAATTCGGAATTGTGAGTTTATATAACAATACTGACTATAACTCGCAATTTTGAGTTTATATAACACAATACTGACTATAACTCACAATTTTGAGTTTATATAACACAATTCTGACTTTATAACTCGTTATAACTCATGCAATTCTGAGGAAAAAGAAGTCAGAATTGTAAGATAAAAAGTCGCAATTACCTTTTTTTTCTTTTATTCAGTGGTGGAAACAAGCTTCCATAGTATTACAATAAAAATACTGTGATACAAGAATTTCAAACTTTTAAATCAGCATAAATTAGAGTCGATACAATAAATGCAGCCATGATGTATATAAATTACTCAATTTAAATGTGGCTTCTTTTTTTGCATTATGGTAATGAGAAGTGGGTGGGAAATGTGCTCAGTGGTCACAATCTTTATGGATCTAACAGAATGCTTCATTTTCTTTATGCAAAATATAATTTCTTTTGGGATGAAATATGACCTGGACATGTTCGTGACCGGTTTCATGAGATTCACTCTATTAGGTCACAGATTCATTACGATTTGTGTACCATGGGTTAATTTGCTCTGGTTTTGAATAATTAGATGCAGCTCTAATTTATTTTTATTCGTTTCATTTGATAACTGGGTGAGAAATGTCTTGCGTTCGTTCAGCCTTATTTCATAAGTTTT
Organism: Ctenopharyngodon idella; assembly: GCF_019924925.1. NCBI lineage: Eukaryota > Metazoa > Chordata > Actinopteri > Cypriniformes > Xenocyprididae > Ctenopharyngodon > Ctenopharyngodon idella. The sequence goes on along the minus strand of NC_067233.1, from coordinate 25,903,172 downwards.
CATTAAAGAACTGAATCAAGTGCAATTTTAGAAGATGAGGGACATTTCTCAAAAGCCACAAATGTTTTCCAGAACCATCATAATTTTTCTTTTGCATGGTTAATATGATAACACTCATATCAGACATTATGTGGTATAACAGATGTGTGACTGTCAGGGAATGGTATGATGCATATGAGATACTAGACAGTTTGAAGCAAAAGACCTTTTGACTACAATTTTTCTTCCTTAAGTAAACAAAATGCATTGGAACACATTTAAATTCCATAAGTGCTTTTGAAATAGTCACTGATTATCTACCTGTATGTGTCTGTGGGTCAGAGGGTTTCTGGTCGACACTTCTTGGAAATAGCTAGTGTAAACAGCCAGCTCTTTAAACTCAGATCCAAAATGGATCAGAAAGAGGGAAAATACTTCATGGTGTAACATGGATCGTCATATTCTACCTCTGGTTTTGATAATCCTGATGTTATTGAATGAATTCATGGTGTCTTACTGTATCTAAAAAATGATCAATGATTTGGTGTGCGTATCTTTTGGGAACATGTACAAGTTGTTTCACAATGAAGTCAAAGAAATATTATTTCGCACAAAGAAAATATGGCATGTTTTTGGCATAGATTGTGACAATATTTTCATGAATTCTTATTCTATATATAACATATTATTGTTTTTCCTGTGATGTGAAATGTCTCATTTCACAAAATCACAATGGCCCAAAAATATGCTTATATTTTCTTTTATAATATGATATTATTATTTTTTTCTTTCCGATTTAATTTTGGGGTGAAATATGACCCAAACATATTTTTGTGACCATACAGACACCATATTAAGATTTTATATATATATACTTTATCATTTAATTTTATTTTAAAAGAGGCTGTGAGGGATAGATGTCTTTACATTGGCGCAACAAAACTTATATTGAGTTTTTGTTGATTGAAAGTTTTTCTCAGAAAGACATTTTGTCAGCTGAACAATCGAATTGTTGTTAAACAATACGGTCCATTAAACGCACTGTATTTCTATCCCTCAGAGCCTTGTTTTTATTCCTGTCAAAAATTAAATATGGCGTCTAACCTGACTAAGGTCTACAGCGGAACATCAAGGGACTTAATTGCTAATGGTATTAGCATCTTGTTTTTTTTTTTTTTCTGTCTGCCATTAACAGGATGAACAACCTCTTCCATTGACCCCCATAATTCCCTCAAATTCTGAATTGAACCTAATGCTTTTAAATGTTTTCATGAATTCTGATCTGTATATAATGGATTGTAAAGCAGACACTAAAGGCCTTTAAGAGTAGTGGAGACTCGAGTCTGACGCGACGGCGTCTGTAATCTAGTTGTAGGTCTCTGAGGACTGATGTGTAGAACATCAGCGCACACAAGAGCTTCTGTACAGCACAATCATGTCATGTTATTTTCTTATTGTACCAGCACACCTCAAAAGAAATGTATTCATGTCATCAGAATGTAAAGTATGTATGATTAATGCAGTGTTTGTTGTTGTTTCCCCCCCCCCCCACCCCTCTTCTTTTGAGTCTGTTGACCATGTAACTCGTCCTGTTTGAAGAGTTTGGGAGCACATTTGCAAAGATACATGAATGTTTGTCCACCAGTAGGAATTAAATAGGTACAAGTGATTGTAAATAACATGTAGCTGGTCTGTGAAATGATGACATTTGAAAATGCAGCCCCATCTGTGTGTTTATGGTGGCATATTTATGTAAATGACCACAGGGTTAGTAGCTTTAACTGATTCCCAAATGGAAACACTGTTACCAGGCCTTATTTTGCATTATGAGAAGTGTGTATTGAAATAATATTGGCTGTTCTCAATTTAAGGAAAATAAAATAGATGCTGAACATTCCAAGAAAGGCTCTGGATTCACATTTCCAAAGCGCTTCCCAACTCTTCAACAGCTTAAACTTGCACAATTTGTTGAGATGTTTCCTTGTGTTGGAGGAACTTTAAATTTCTTTTTACAATTCTGATTGTTTGTGATGAACCTGTCATAATTCAGATGAACTGAACGTAATTACTGTTTTTATTATCCAATCTACAGAACATAAGACCTCGGGTTAGATCTGACTGCTAATAAACAAATAGTGATATTACACCTGTCTGTTTGCATCTCTGTGAGGGAAAATTAATATGATGTTACATGTTGGTCTGTTTCAGTTGGGGACACAGGTGGCCTGTTGCATGAAGCTAGTTGAACAAACTCAGAGTTGACAAATCCAGATAAATCCAACCTGGTTTAGATCAGGATCAACTGTTGCACAACGCTCGGTATAAACTTTCTCTGTCAACTGAAAGTGTGACACGTGCGGCAAACAGCCAATCACGGAACAAGGAGAACGTCAGTTTGATTCACTTCTCGCGAGAGAGCCGCGCAATTCATGTCTCTTCCGAAGATTAAGAGATCGTTATGAAAAATTTGAAATTAAGCGCATTTACAAAGCAGGAATAAACACTGATGCAGTGAAAGTTTGAGAAGGCAGCTGAAAGAAAATATCTGACTATATCAATGCATGCGAATCAAACAAATAGACCAAATAATTAATATAGTTTCACAAAGAGCTAAAAAAAAAAACACATGTAAGCTTAATCTGTTTAAAAGCTTTATATATTATGCATGTACCTATTATATTTATTTTAATTTAAAAGCAAAGTTTAATATTGTCAATTATATTATATAATTTTATAATAGGCCTAATTATATGAATATGTCATATGAATTATTCATAGTTTTAATTTATTTAATATAAATATAATGAATAATTAGCAGCAAAAGATGAGCAATTTTGTCTCTAAAATGTTTTCAGTATAAACTGATTTAATTTGGAGTGAGAGATACAGGGGGAGTGGCTTTATTGCATCAGATACATGTCACTTTACTCACAGCTGATTGGTCCAGTTTGGGTTTGTGATCTCTAACTCAGAATAAGCGTAAGTTACCATAGCAATGAAACAATCCATCTTCATGAGCCCGAAAAACCAGACTTTGCTCAAACTAATCTTGAACTTACCTGGATAGAAACTGAAACCGGCTTTGTGCAACAGGCCAAGGGTGTATGGTATATTATTTTCCCCTAAGTTTGTCTTGTGTATTTTTTCTTCTGTAGTTAAAAATGGTATTTTAATTTCTTTTTAATCTCACACCTTTTCTGTTTCTGTTTTTACTCTGGTTATATTTGGTTTTCATTATTAGTTCAGGCTTCTTTACAGAAAGGGCTCTCTGGTGGTTTGTTGTCAACACTTTTAACATAGTCATTTCTTTCAGTTATTTTTGGAGTTTTTCCTCCATATTTTTCCATATTCTTCTCATTACTTTGCTCTGTTAAAGGGACTAGCCTATCTGTAAAAATGGTCATGTATTAATCACTCTTTATTGCCAACGTGTGAATGAAACTGAAAACGAGACCTTCCCCGACTCCCTAGGTTGTCTGAAAGCCTGTAGAACAATTATTATGTGAAGGACTCGGGAGCTTAAGCTATTTAGGATTCTGCTATTACTACTCAAATAAACAAACTTTGTGATAGCCTGCCACATTAACTCTTATTACCTTCACAGTTTTTTTATCCACTTTGGTACTATTTTCACAAGTAAGGTGTACATTTTCAAAACTCTTAGTACTAATATCACAACAGATCATCAAAAGTGCACTTTTTTCAAACATTTCAGCATATTTTTAATTGTGTTAGTACAATATACAAAATCAAAATAAGTGTTTCATCTATATAAATGTTTCATTCACAGTAACTGCCTTTCATAATGCTATTACTATCAAACTTTTCATTTGCATCTCTTTAATACATTTGTCTATTATTTAATTATTTAACTGATCTTAATGGTTAATCAATAGATTATTTGGTACACCTATAGATTTCTATAGATATTGATTTGGCATAGTTTCTATAGAAATTATTAGCAATTTCCGATATGGATAATTCAAAGGTGGGGTTAGTGTAGGGGGATAGAATAACAATAATTACGCCTATGGAGAGTCCCTGTAAACCACGTATACCAGTGTGTGTGTGTGTGTGTGTGACAGAGAGAGAGATACAGATACAGAGAAATTTGAAATTTGTGAACAGAGCAGGACAGAGTACAAGGGGAAAGAAACAGTCAATAACTGTATTGCACCCCTACCCTCACGGAGGTCTGTGCACGCCACTGAGAAGAAGTGAGACAGATGGCATTGTTTTACATTACAGTATGCTATGTGCTAGTGTAGACTGTAAAAGGCATTACCATGGTAGAGACTGACACATTATTGTAACTCATCCTTCATCTGTAAAGATCAGTTAGATTCAGTCATATGGTACAGTGAGAACATTTACTGTATTGGCAGCAAACTCTGTTCTAGCAAACTGTTCACACCTTTTGATAACACACTGAATAGATACTATTACAAACATTATGGATTTTATGTCAATTGTGTAATTTAGGTAATGTAAGTGTATTTTCTAATTGTGGCATCTGTAGCCTGTGTAACTGTAATTATTTCAGCATCAAGGGTGATTTGAAACATGTATCTTGCATTGTTTGCTATTGAATGAACTGATTGTTAAAAGTACTAAACTGAAAGAAGAACATACTGTTGTGTTTCGGTGATTAAACCAAATGTTCTCATTACATATTACAATAATCTTGTAGTTGAAACAGTGATTATATAATGAAAATACAGCTAGAATGAAAGCATGAGATCAAGTTTTGAAAGAATGACTAGCTGTGTTACAAGTGTGATCAGTTTGGAGTTTTGTACTAAGAGTTTTGAAAATGTACACCTTACTTGTGAAAATAGTACCAAAGCGAATAATAATAATAAAAAAAACTGTAATAGCTATTAAAATTCTCATATTAAACATTAACTTTTTGTGTGTGTGTGTGTATATATATATATATATATATATATATATATATATATATATATATATGAGAGAGAGAGAGTAGTCAACATTTGAAGTGGATCAAAGCCATTCATTTTTTCTCCATTCATTCTTTCCTGCCTGTTCATGTAGCACCATAATTACGATCTGGCAGTAATAGTTTGACCTTCCATGGATTTCTTTCATGATAACTTTCAGACAAATGTAAATGATCTGAACAGAAACAATTTTACAGTGAAGGCGCTGCACAGACTGTAATGGCACAAATTAAACTGCAGGTGGCGGTATAGTTTCAACAATAAAATCAATGAATCATCAAGTGGATGGACGCCAACAGCTCCGGCGTCCATGAGTTTAAATACCTTTATATGCTACAGAGCTAAAGAATATTATAATAAATTATTAAATGTTCAGATGTATTCATATATATAATCTTCGATTATAGTATCTAACTTAGTGAAAATCAGTTAAAAGCAGTTTATTCTGCATGCTATTGAGGGTCATCGATTGGAGGTCGTTTACTCTTTTCTTACAAGCACAATGATACAGGGATTTTGTCTCTTTCACAAGATAAGAGCATCAGCCCAGGGCAAAGAGCCTTGAGGTAAAAATAAACTGCTCTTTTCTCTACTGTCTGCAGCTCCAGCTCCAGCAAGGATTTCACACCAAGCTTTATCGCAATATCTTCTCAGGCTAACCATCCATCCTTATTCAGAAAACATGACACCTTGGTGAGACCCGCTCTTATTAACACAGTCATTCTGCCCTTCTATCCATCCTACATAAAGGATTTAGAGGAATAAAACTCACTTCTATGTTTAACACATTTTCTACAAGTGCATTCACATTGAAACAGAGTTTAAACTTTTTACAGATAGCACATGATTATACATTATGGGTTCTTCTTTTCCCCTGAAACCTTTGACAGACCCTTGTTTTCAAGAGTTTGAAATTTTTTTCCAAAATTACAACTTAATTTCCAAACAACCATCATGCATAAAATTCAATTTAAACACAAAGCTTCCTCAAAAGTTACAAATTTTCCAATAAGCTTATAATAGGCAAATTCAACCACTAAAGGGGCAGAAACCAAACCTTTGTATGTTAAAACAATGTTGGTGAAACCTTTTCCCATAATCTTAGCTTTTCTTGTCAACCATATACTTAATTTAGCTTGCCTTGTCCATACGAATAATTCAGAAATACATTAACATTCCTTGTTTTATATCGATACTTAGGACAGTAAATAAAACCTTCTTGACTAAAAACACGACCCAATATATCACACCATTCTTTTAACACTTCAAAAAGTGGCTCTACTCTATTACACTCTAAAAGGTAAATAAAAAAACAGCTTCAGTTTCTGAACAAAATGGCCAAATAACACTAGAGTCTAAGTGAGCTTTATGTTTGTTTAGCAGATCTGTGTTTATTTGTAGTTAATATTCCATGTATGATCCTCCACTGTAAATCGCCAGTTCTCTTATCAGTAGGAACCTTATATAAAGTTTTCCAGCTACTTTTAGGTGAGAGATCTGTACCAAATATTTCTTGCCATTTAGACTCACATACTTCTTGAAAGCAAAAAAAAAAATCTTGAAAAATGATACATGGATTTCATGCCAACCTCATGAAAAAAAAAAATTAAAAGTGAGCAATTTTCCCTCCACCTCCTGCCATAAGTCCACAGAAACTTTTAATTCCAATTCTGGAAACTCTTTCACATTGTTATCATCATTTTGTTAATAGTTCCTTATCCAGAGCACATTTAAATTCAGAGGGTACAGCAGCCACAATTTCAGTGAAAAGTCTTTTAGAAAAACGTAAGGATTTCACACCAATCTTTATCGCAATATCTTCTGAGGCTAACCACCCATCCTTAGACACCTTGGTGAGACCTGCTCTTACAAGTGCATTTCTCATTGATACAGAGTTTAAACTTTTTTACAGATAGCACATGATTATACATTATGGGTTCTTCTCTTCCCCTGAATCCTTGTTTTCGAGAGTTTGTCTTATAAAAAGGTGTTAGACCAGTTAAGTCCACTCCATCGAGATCCATTAAAAAAAAGTGTTGATGAAGGCCCAACTGTCCTCCTTTTCTCAACAATCCACAGGCTACATCTGCCCAGCTGATGTACCTTTTATACAAGAGTCTTTGAGCATTTTCCCCCAATTTATTTTGGCTGAAGAGACCTTTTCATTACACTGAATACAATTCAATACACTTTGTATATCTTCTTTATTCTTAACTGTCACAGTGAGGTCATCAGCATAAGCAGAAAGTTCAATGGGTTTATTAAATGATCCTTCAATATATAAACCTTTTAATGAAGTTCTTAGTTTACACAATAATGGTTCAATAACTAAACTAAACCAAAAGTGGGCAACCCTGCCTTATTCCTCTTCGGACTTTAATAGGTGTGCTTAACCCTCCAGGCACTTTTACCATGCATTCTGCTTTTTCATAGAGTAATCTGATAGAGTAAAACTCATTTCCAAAGCCATATGCTTTAAAACATCAAACAGATAAGAATGATCCACTCTGTCGAAAGCCTTTTCTTGATCTAGGGATAATATTCCTAGATCAATATTGTTTAACATTGAATAGTCAGTGACATCTCTTATAAGGAACAAGTTATCTCTAATGCACCTGTTTTTGTACAATAAGACTGGTCCTTAATTAATACACCCATATGTTCATTCAGACTCTTAGAAATGCACTTAGAGAAAATCTTATAATCAGCGGTCAATGACGCAGGCCTCCAATTCTTAAGCATAAGGTCACCTTTTTTTGGCAGCAGAGAAAGAATTGCTCTTCTGCAACTAATAGGTAATCCTGTTTGTATTGAATATAAAATCATTTCATAATAATCTTTTCCAATAATTTCCCAAAAATATTTTAAAAAATCAGAAAGAAGACCATCTAATTTATGGGATTTTCCAGTTGATAATTCTTGCACAGCTTTAGTTACTTCTTGAAAGCTTAAAATACAATCTAAATCTTCTTTATGCTCTGGTTTAAGGTGTAGGACATTCAGCGTAAGCTTTTTGAAGAATACGGAATCGCGTTCTGGTGGAAGCACTTGTGATGCGATCATTTGTGCCTATAAAGCATATAAATTTTGATTTCTTTTTAGAAAATGACCAATCGTTTCGCTAGATAAGACCCTTATTCCTCGTCTGGTATCGTTTGAAGCTGCACTGAAACTGTAATTTTGACCTTCAACCGTTTGGAGACCATTGAAGTCCACTATAAGGAGAATAATCCTGGAATGTTTTCATTAAAAACCTTAATTTCTTTTCGACTGAAGAAAGAAGGACATGGACATCTTGGATGGCATGGGGGTGAGTAAATTATCGGGAAATTTTTATTTGAAAGTGAACTATTGCTTTAAATTAATTCATAAATAGGGACAGCGCCATCTGTCTGGTGCATGATGGCATTTAGTGTGTGAAATAGGGACCGCCCACAGCAGAGATAACGAGACATGCTGTGGGTAAGTTGTACGTTTTGAGCAGTCAGAGCATTATCAGTTAAAAGTGTTCAAAACGCGTAAATAACTGCATTATCGTGGATATATCCAGCAATGAATTTGTTAGGCAACTGTTGATATGTGTTTGGCATTGAATGTGTTATTTTAAAATTAAATTTTATTATTATGACTTTGTATTACAACAAGGCCCAGTCGTAATTCATTTGTGCATTGCCTGTGTTTTAACTGATTTATTCTCCATGCAGTTTTCCCTTATTTCCACATTTAGTATCTCCACTGTGCAGTTTCACTGAGCAGCAAGACCACCCACACTGTAAAAAAATCCACGTAAAATTTAAGGTAAAAAAACGGCAGCTGTGGTTGCCAGAACTTTACCGTAAAAAATACGGTAACAACGTAAAAAATATTCCGTTACATTTACGGTAAAAAAAACATATTTCATTAACTGATATAATGTTAATTTATCAACCTATTGAAGTACTAATATCTGTTTTGTACCTTTGTAATACACTGACAACCACCAATCACAGTGGTGATGAGAGTCACATGATGAATCAAAGTTCATCACAAGCAGCTTTTCCACAAGCTGAGAAGGACAATACTAATATAGAAGGTGCACACAGTGTCATTCACAGAAACACTAAACACCATCACCATGGTAACACACATGAAATTTTAAAAATGCAATAAACATTAATTTAACAACATTAGATGTAACATAAAACCCTAATGTACATAGTTTATAAAAAACTAAGAAGAAACAGAGTTATTTCAACAGAAATACATCAAATGTGAAGTGTCACACAGGGAATTGTGGGAATGTCAATTTACGGTTTTTCACTGTAAATTATACAATAACTTGTTATTTTTCACTTCCAAAAACTGTAAATTTAACAGTATTTTACTGTAAAATTACATTAAATGTACCGTTAGATCTAGTACAGTTATTCACCGTATTTAGTACAGAAACTTTCTGTAAACCAATTAACTGTTTTTCACCGTAGCATTTTTACGTTTTTTTGCCATTAAAATCACGGTCATTTTTTACAGTGCAGGCGAGACCGTCACACGTGCATGTTAACCAATGAGTGCATTCACACCGGGAGCAGGAGCAGTGGATATGGAACTTAATAGCTAACCAGTCTAGAGATAATAAAATTGAATCAGAATCAAAATCAGAAAGAGCTTTATTACCAAGTGTGCTTTCACACACAAGGAATTTACCTTGGTATTGAAGTTTCCAGTACACACATATAAATATAACAAGACACATAAAACATCTAAGAATAAAAATAGGTTTAGTCAGAATAAACATTTACAGATTATGAACATTATGACATCATGAATTCTTTGAAGTATCGAGCCATTTTGGTAAAGATGGTGATGCCTTCGGTGCAGAGACTGAAGCTTGACGATCAATGGACTTTCCTGCAGGACAGCCGTCCCAAAGTCTACTAAAGCTTGGTTCAGGGATCAGTCGGGAATGTTCTTGAGTGGCCTGTACAGTCTTCAGTTTGAAATCTCATTGAAAATATTTGGTGGCATTTGTAGAAAGCAAATATAAAATAAAAAAATAAAATTTTGTTCTCAGCAGCAAAATGTCTTGCAGGTTAAGGGGGTTGAATAATTAGGGCCCGAGCACCAATGGTGTGGTGTGAGGACCCCATTGTGATTGCTCAGTCAATTCTTCTTCTTCTCCGAAATGAATCGCATTTTTGAGGGCCTAAACATGTTCAAAAAACTGATGAAACTTTGCACACGCATCAGAAGTGGTGAAAATGTACGTCTGATATGGGTTTCAGAATCAGGTGTGGCAAAATGGCTCGATAGCGCCACCTACAAAATTTCAATTAAGCGCCCTTCGCGCTACGTTTCACGTACAGGTATGAAATTCGGTAGACACATGTAACAGCTCAATAGCTACAAAAAAGTCTCTAGGTGCAAAATCTGAAAACCCAACAGGAAATGAGATATTTTGACTTTTTTCTGCAATATTTTTGCAGTTTTTGCCATTTCCAGACGTTTTATTTTAACGAGCAAATAAAGTTATTGTCTCTGAAAAGAAAGAATTGATCCTGAACTGCTTTAACGAGTCGTTAAATACCACTAGTCATTAAAGGGGCTATATGTAAGATTTTCACTTTAATAAAGCATAAAAATACCCCAATATGTTTGCAGATATTTAGGAAACATGCTAAGTTCACCTACTTGTTTCTCAGAAAAACAATGCTACAGCCAGACATTCTACTTTGAAGTGCGTTCAGTGTCAGACTGTCTGTCTTTCTTTTGGTCTGTGCGAAACCGCATGCTGCCAGTTTATCTAATAGTATTTCGACATCACAGGTTGACAGTTGGCGGAAAACACCGGGTATTGCAGCCATTGAAACCAGCAAACAAACTGTGTCAGAGAATCGCAGATTCTACCTGACCTAAAAAGCCTCTGCATTCATCTAAAAATCTCTATGAACGACAGCATATTAAAACACAGATGAATCAACTCATCAGCTTACAGCAGCATTTCTCAAAGTTTTGGATCTGATCAAAACTTACTCATAATTCCCCCAAATTTTTTCCCATGCCCACAAGCTAAATAAACGAACTATAAAACCGTTGTATGTTTACAACAATCAGGTTAAACCAGTTTTGAAACCCCATCAATCCATGACATTTTTAAAGTTTGTGTTACTTCCTCATAAGAAACGAAGGTAAACTCATGTGAATGTACTATCATTTTCAACATTTTTTTTTTTTTTTTTCCAGAAAATTTCTTAATGATTAAATGTTTGAATAAACATAAAAAAATTCAAAAACTGAGACATAAACTGAACAAATTTCACTGACAGTATGTCTCAGAGTTTGTGAGATGTTACTCCACTCCTCCACCAAGACACTTGCAAGGTTACATCTATCTCTTGGTTCAGGTTTCATTGGTGGCATTTTTCATGGAAAACTGCGGTCACAAACCAGTTTAAAGAGTTTCTTACAGTATGCAGTACCAATGAGGGTGGTTATGACTTTTAAGAGTACAATTCATTATAACACCAGATGAAGCCCGTATTTATAATGCATCATAAGGGTATTCTTAATGCATTATAGTACACACATAATCCCTTATAATATTTTGGTAACACTTTATTTTAGGGTCTTTTAACTAGTTGCTTATTAGTATGCATTAGTATTACTAGAATATTGGCTATTTATTAGTACTTATTAAGCACATATTAATGCCTTATTCTGCATGACCTTATTCTACATTCTTAATCCTACCCAATGCCTAAACTTAACATCTACCTTACTAACTATTAATAAGCAGTAAATTAGGGGTTAATTGAGGGAAAAGTCAGAGTTAATCGTTTATATGTGTTCCCTATACTAAAGTGTTACCAATATTTTTTATCATCTCATGAAATGACAAAAACAAAGTCTTCTTTTAAACAACTAAAGTGCTTTATAATGCGTTCATAATATTTATAAGTGGTATTTGTCTGCTTTAAGTAAAGTAACAAAAATTAAGTCATCTTTTAAACAGCCATAAGATATCATGAAGTGGTTATAATACATTTGCTTTGAACATTTTTTATTTGCTTTGAGCATTTTTATTGCAATACTTAGAAAATAAAATGCATTCAATATGTAAAATCAACTTAATATTGTATTGTTTTAAATGTAAAAGAGTTTCCAGTGAGCTTCAAAAATAAAAATTCTGGGTAACACTTTATTTTAAGGGTCCAGAATAACGCATTAGTTAAGTATTAATTAACGATTAAGCATTAGTTAAACAGGAACACAGTAATTAATGATTAACTTTGTATTTTAAGGGTCCTGAATTATGCATTAATTAAGCATAAATAAACTAGCAATTAATGATTTACTTGTTCACAATTATGCATTAGTTAAGCACAAACACAATAGTAATTCATGATTAACTTAACATATAGTCGGGCATATTAGAAAGTGTGCAGTCCTAAGCGCAAGTCTCAGGTTTCTATGGGAACCGGAGCTTCTAACAGCAGCTGTAGTGACGCAATGACTTTATCAATCAACGATTGGCTCTTTTCCTTAGAAGGCGGGACCTAAATCGCCATATTGTGCGTTGCAGTTTCTCCCATAGGTTGTTTGCACATGATATCATTGCTGTGGAGCAAAATGCGGCTGGAGGGCAGGAAGTGATTTTTCTATATAGGAATCGCTATCAGAAACTCAACATTTTCTCAACCCTATTTACTTTGTTAGCGCATATTACTAGTCTTGTGGTGAACAATTAATCAGTGCAAGTTAATACACAGAAAAAAAATGTTTGTCGTGGTAATCTTTAATCAAAATCTAAAAAGTTACTTCCGTTCTGGAATGGTGTTCCTTCTCTGATGACGTCAGTTTGACGGCTTGGGTTGAAAACGCTTAATGCCACTTTTACAATATGAAAAACAAGTCTCTGATGTCCCCAGAGTGTGCATGTGAAGTTTTAGCTCAAAGTACTCCACAGATAATTTTTTTATAGCATGTTAAATTTGTCACTTTTTGAGGGTGAGCAAAAACACTCCATTTTTGTGTGTGTCCCTTTAAATGCAAATGAGCTGCTGCTCTCAAGAAGAGGGCGGAGTTTCATGAACTCAGCTCCGATTAGGACTCACTGAACATGTCAGAAACTGTTCAGTCTTTTATGTTCAAACCGGAGTCGGACAATGATGGAGAGACTCAAGAAGAAGTGACAACATGTAGAATGCAACAGGACGTTTCTGAATGGTTAGTTGATTAATTTATGTAGCTGATGTGGAGTTAACTATATTAAAGTCATTGATTAGCTGCATATTCTGTCATGATAATCTATAAATCACTCATGTGGGAATTGTTCTAAGATCCTACAGAGCCAGAGCATGAAGATAGAACATAGTTTAGTTTAATTACGTTTATAACTTATGTTGTCATCTTGCTTTTATGACATGCTATTGCATTTGTGTTACGGACTGTATTGCAATATCATGGCCTCACCACCTTTGTTGCGTGTTCTCGGGGGCAGGGTTTATGTAAATTTTAGGGTTAGTGATGTCAGTAACCCAGGAAGAAGTTCGTTGTAGTCCCTACCAGCCGTTTGTTGTAGTTCTTAGAGAATTCTTTAAAAGAAAATATCTCGCTTTGCATTGAACTTTGAGCGTCGTAAATTTGCAGATGTTGTTTATGCTCTAACAGCAACATTACACACTAACTAAAGTTAAAAAAGTGAAATCATAATCAACCACCCCTTTAATATTGGTAAATGAAAGCTGTGTGAATCTTAGGGCAGTGAGCAGTGAGATTTTACCATCATTATTACAGGTTACAGTTAGCAACTTTAAGTTCCTCCTGCTATCTCTGAGTCAAGATGGAGAGGAAAACATTTGCATTCTAAAAAAAAAAAAAAAAAGGAAAGCCCCAGCCCTTTCCTCAGTCTGGAGACTGATAGTGCAAGTATCATAGGTGAGATAAGGTATGTATGAAAATGCCTCGCCCCTTGCATTGCAACCAATCATAAAGTTAAGTTTAAAGATTTTTCCTTATTTGGACAAGGGAGGTATTCATTTGTCATGACAGTGACGAAAATGAATACATTACAAGAAAGACATAAAATGCTTGGAGTCTTCTGCTCTTGGCCTTTTCTTGTTCAGGTCATTTTGAAAGGAACAAGGTCCTTGTTTTGCTGAAAACCTGGTAATAAAACTTATTTTCTTCAAGACCTTTGCTATGGAGTGTTCAATTAAAATGCATTTCATTTTTGTGGTATTTCCATGACATAAACTGCTCTCTCTTCACAATCAGTCTAGTTACAACAATTCTTACAACAGTAACATTGTGAATTCTCTTACAGTTAAAGGTGAGAATCACTCTTTTTTTCACTTACTTACACACACTCTCTCTCTCCCACTCTGGACTTTATGTGAAATTCTTTGGTGGTCTCATCGTGTTTATAATTTCTGTTAAAAATCATTGTCCATTACTTCGCAGAACAGCCATGGTGATCTACACAGTAACGGTGTACACAGGAAACCGGTTCTTAGCAAGCACCATTAGCCATATCTACATCCAACTGCATGGTACTGAGGGTGAGAGTGAGGAGAAGAATCTAAATAGCTTTCAATGGTTTTGGCAAGGATCGGTAAGTGCACCCAATTAAACCAAGGAGTTTTGGTCCAAAAACCATCAGTCAGGGCCTGTTTACACCTGGACACTTCATGCGTTTTCACTGATCGGATAGCTATCCGATCGTGAAAAGACCAGGTCTAAATGCCCTCCGAAACGCATTCGAAACGGATTTAAATCCGATCGCTCAAACCACTTCAGGAGGTGGTCTGGGACGCATTCCAGTCAAAACTGAACAGGTCTAAATGCATCTGGTTGTTGAAACCACATTTGTAAATTTAACTCCTCCCAAAAATACTAAACAATAAACGTGTGAGCGCGTTATAGGCTAAATAACATGCTATAGCCAGATATGACAGCGCTACTGCATCACGCATCACCGCATATGAGCAGTGGTCTTTGATTTTGAAATTAGCCAATGATCAATAAAATGAAGCTCATATTTGTTGCTTTCGGTGACGTGAACTCTATAATCTGCATATAGCGTGGGAATTGAAGACCGGATTTATATCCGTTTTGCTGAGACACATTTATGTGGCCAAGTGTAAATGCAATCGTTTTTATAAATCAGATCGCTATTCGATCAGAGAAAACGCATGAAGTGACCAAGTGTAAACAGGCCGTCAGAAAGCTACATTTAATGAAAGATATTTGAAAGAGTGAGTATAAAATTTGTATGGAGTAATGATAAAAAAAAAACTAAAATGTCTGTGAAAAAAACTTGAATATTCTGTGACCACATCGCTTCACATTGCACAGCCTACCTCCACCTTCACACCACCATATGCAAATGTTAGTGAGGAGCTATGGATCATTCAAACATGCCTGGCCAGTAAAATAACCACAAAGCTTCACTTTGCACTCAGACTGAACCTGCTCCTAAGCCTGCATCACGAGGGCATCTTTCAGAGAGAGCGTCAAAAACTTAAAACCAAAATGGCTGAGGCAAGCTGTGAAAGGAAGAAACAGCCTATAGCCCAACCAATCCATTGACACTCTTTTGCCTTGGATGTTCATGATAACTGCTATCAATTTAATTTAGGCCTAATAGTCTTTTACTGGCCAGGCACTTTGTTCCTGTTCATGGTGTGATGACATACAGCCAAGCGATGTGGTCCCTTCACACTATTTTTCTCTCACAAATTGTGACTTTATAACCTCAGAGTAGTCCAGGTTTTTTCCTCACATATTTGGAAATTCTGAGTATTATCTCGGAATATTACCCCGTAATACACCATCGTATACGTATGTGATACGATGGGGTTGTAATATTCAGAGAAAACACTCGGAATTGAAACTCGAAAATTCTGAGGTTATAAAGTCACAAATTTGCGGGACAAAAACTCACAATTTTGTGAGAAGAAAAAAAAAAACTCAGAAAAATAGTGTGAAGGAACCACATCACTTCACTTTGCAAGGCTGTACCTCATCACACCTCTCCACCATAAACAGGTATCCCACATGCACGTTAGTGAGGAAGTGCAACTATGGAACATATGGCTGTCAAACGTGCTTGGCCAGTAAAAAAGTCTAGTTATTACATTAAATTCATAGCGGGTTATCATGAATATCCGAAGCAAAACAGTGTCAGTAGATTAATTGCATGGGCAGGCTATAGGCTGTTTCTTCCATTCACAGCTTGCCTCACAGCCATTGAGAAATTGGTTCACAGTTAACATTGACCCTGAGCGCTCTCTGGATGATGCCTTCGTGACATGGGCTATGGATCAGGTTCAGGTTGAATGCGATGCAAGTGAAGCGATGTGGTTATTTTATTGGCCAGGAACATTTCAGTGTTCCATACTAGTTGCACATCCTCACTAACAAGTGCGTGTGGGATCCCTGTTAAAGGGTTAGTTCACTCAAAAATGAAAATAATGTCATTAATTACTCACCCTCATATCGTTCTACACCCGTAAGACCTTCGTTCATCTTCAGAACACAAATTAAGATATTTTTAATGAAATCCGACGGCTCAGTGAGGCCTCTATTCAGAGCAAAGTCACCATCTCCTCTCAAGATCCATAAAGGTAAGGTTCAAGGTAAGGTAAGGTAAGGTTCAGTGGTTCAACCTTAATATTATAAAGTGAGGAGAATACTTTTTGTGCATCAAAAAAAAAAAAAAAAAAATTAAAAATCTTTGTTTAAAAAAAGATTTTTAACAATATCTAGTGATGGCTGATTTCAAAACACTGCTTCACTGCATGCTTCACTGCTTCAGTGGTTCAGACCAAACTGCCAAACTGCTGAAATCATGTGACTTTGGTGATCCCAATCACTGATTCAAAACAAAAGATTGGTGAAGCTTCATGAAGCAGTGTTTTGAAAAGTCGTTATTTTGGTTTTTTGGTACACAACAAGTATTCTCGTCGCTTTATAATATTAAGGTAGATCCACTGAACTCACATGAACTGTTTTAAATATGTTTTTAGGAACTTTTATGGATCTTGAGAGGAGACGGTGACTTTGCTCTCAATAGAGGCCTCACTGAGCATCGGATTTCATCAAAAATATCTTAATTTGTGTTCTGAAGATGAACGAAGGTCTTACGGGTGTAGAACGACATGAGGATGAGTAATTAATGACATTATTTTCATTTTTGAGTGAACTAATCCTTTCAATGGTGGCGTCTGTTGAGTGATGAGATAGGCTATATCCTTGCAGTATAAAGCGATGTGGTTCCTTGAAACAGTTTTTTTTCTCGCAAATTTGTGACTTTATAATGACAGAATATTCAAGTTTTTTCTTGCAAATTTTTGTTTTTTTCCAAGCAAATTTGTGATTTTATAATCTCAGAATATCTGTGTTTTTTCAAGGAAATTCTGAGTTTCTTCTCCATATTATTATTATTTTTTACCTACAATGGCCCTAATACACCATTGTACACATGTCTGTACAGGAGCGAGCATTTAAGATACAATGTAAGGCACCCCTGGGAGAGCTCATAGATGTCAAGCTCTCCTCCAAGCCGTTTATGGGTCTTCTTCACAACCAGTGGTTCTGCGATAAGATCTTGGTCAACACGCCAGAAGGTGACAAGATTTTGTTTCCGTGCTACTGTTGGCTTGACTGTAACGAGAAGCTCGTTTTAAGACCTGCTAAAGGTAGGCACTCCTGTTTCAGGTCATGGCCAAAATTCACATTTACTGGTGTACTTGAAAGTTCAGTGGTGATGTCTTGCAAATTTACTGCATGTGCACACACACACACACACGTCATCGTCCTATGATTAAGTAATGATATATACAAAATATAGTCTACGTTTTTCTTTTTCTTTCAAAAATGTTTTCGGTTGCGGAAATAAACATATTTAGATTGTGAATTAATGTTGGCATTTGCATTTCAGCTTCACTTGCGTTCCAGGACACCAACCTAATAGCCCAAAGACAAAGGGCGAGACAGCGAGAAGAGCAACAAAAGTTATATAGGTTTGTGGGCAGCACGCCAATCCAAGGCAGGGGTTACAGTGAAGTGTCTGTGTTATGTTAAAATAAATTAAGTGAAATTAAATTCCTTCCAGTGAAATACGGATGAATATTCTACTCCCAGGTGGCGCGTGTATGCTGAGGGCATGCCCCAAGTTATCGATTGCGACACTGCCCTCGCTCTGCCAGCTGAAGTCCGATTCTCTTTTACAAAACAAAATGAGTTTCTCTTCAATTCTGGAAAGCAGTAAGTGACAAAATCATTTTTTTTAACCCTCCTGTAGTGTTGTGTCTCTTACTTACACACTGTACAGTGTTTGCTGGACCCAAGATTGGGTTTTTAGAACAACACAAACATAAGAATTTAGGGAAACAACTGAACAGGTGTCGACATTATTTTAATTTTAATTACAAGCAATAAGGACAGTAGGCCTATTCATGGTTAATCTTTGCCATGTAGGCTACCTCTTCCAGATCGCAATTATCGTTAATGAGGGAGAAGACCGACTGTCGTGCTTAAAATATATCACTGTTCCAACTGAGTGTTGGTGTAGTTTCACACACTGCACAGCATCTGTTTTTCATCAGATTAACTATTTTTTAACACGTTTGCCTTCTCTCACCTACGATTTATACATTTCTTTTGCATCCGGGTTCCACAAACCCAAGCACCATGGGAGAGATAAGTTATATTGGTGACGTAGAGCAAAGACACAAGATGCATCACTCGTATTGTTTTGAATGGGAGAAAGTGCAATGCGCATTATGGCGGAATAAGTCCCGCCTTCTAAATAAGAGCCAATCGCTGATTGGTAAAGTCATCACATCACTGCAGCGGCCGTTAAAAGCTCCGGTTCCTGTAGAAACAGTCAGATGCGCCTCCGAAATGAGACACAAGAGACATGCATTTAGGACTGCGCGTGCGCATTAGCTTGATCCAGCCTGAAAAATACAGTTTTTTTGTCATGATTCGAACGTTTAGAAACAAAATTTATGAGACAGTTGTTGTCAGATTTCATTGGTGATTTCAAATATGAAATTTAATCGAAAGCTTGGCAAACAGCTTTGGAGAATTTGATGTTTCCCCATTTAAAGAGAGAGGAGCTGCACTTGCATGCCTGAGAGGCGTTTCAAAGATGGCCGCCGAGTGAAATGACTTGTCTTAAAGGGACTTTGCGTAGAGGAAATGTCAGTCTATTACTTTGGAGGATCCCTTATTCAGAAATGAACTGCAATAATTTTTCAAGGATTCGCCATGTATACTCAGCTAAAAGTAGGCTTCCCAATGTCCCTCCAGAGATGCATTTAGGGGCTGTTTACACAACACCGTTTTCAACTAAAAACGGAAAACGTTTTATGAGTTTTGGCCGTTGATTTACACGACAACGCGTTTTGGTGGCCTGAAAACATAACTTTTGAAAAAGGGTTTCAAAGTGCAAGTTTTTGAAAACAGTCTCTGTGTAAACAATAAAAAAGGCGAATCTGTGAAAACGATGACGTCATGCACATGCACGTTACATGTTCAGTCTGTTTCATCGCCATCTAATGGCCTGCCAGCAGAATACAGCATTTTTAGTCGTTTTCATGGATTCGTATGAATGGGGATCGTTTTGACAATGGTGTTGCCTGTCGTGTAAACACACCCTAGAGAGTTCATTAGTAGTGGGCCACATTTCACTAATATTGTTTGGACAATGGACTGAATCAATGTATTCTGATTTGTCATATCGAAGACAGTAATAATACAATATGGATGGATCATAGGTGGTATATCAAGGTTAGTTCCACTTTTAAAGGGTTAGTTCACCCAAAAATGAAAATTATGTCATTTATTACTCACCCTCATGTCGTCCCACTTCCGTAAGACCTTCGTTCATCTTCAGAACACAAATTAAGATATTTTTGATAAAATCCGATGGTTCAGTGAGTTCTCTACTGCCAGCAAGATAATTAACACTTTCAGATGACAAGAAAGATACTAAAAACATATTTAAAACAGTTCAAACAGTGGTTTAACCTTAATATTATAAAGTGACGGGAATACTTTTTGTGCTGCAAAAAAACAAAATAACGACTTTTCAACAAAATCTCCGAATCACTGTAAAGCTTCGAAGCGGTGTTTTGAAATCAGCCATCACTAGATATTGTTGAAAAGTCGTTATTTTTATTTTTGGGTGAACTAACCCTTTAATGTTTGCACTGTGTACCTGTGTATTCTGTGTGTGTAGGTTAATTGCTCTGAAGATAAATGGATTAGCTGACAGCAGACGTTCATGGGAAAGCATCAGCCAACTGAAAGCAATCCATTGTGAACACGGAGGGAAAACCATTGGTACTCATCTTAAACGAATGAACTGTTCAAAATGACTGTATTGCAAATAAAGTACTGTCTGTACCGTAGCATATGTTCTGACATAGCATGCTTTGCAGAATACATTCAGGAGCACTGGGATGAAGACGAGTTCTTTGGCTACCAGTTTCTGAATGGCCTCAATCCCATGATGATCCAGCGCTGCTCAAAGCTGCCCGAGAATTTCCTAGTAACAGAAGACATGGTCAAAGACTCTCTAAGAGAAAGCAGCTTGGAGCAGGAGTTGAAGGTACGCTACTTGCTACTGGCAATGGTTTGGAATGACTGGGTCTGGTTTGCTTTGGTGTTGTCTGATTTCCTGTGTTTCTTCATTATTTTCTGTGATCTATCCCCACACCTAGAAAGGGAACATCTTCCTGTCTGACTATAAGATGTTGGACGGGCTGGTGGGAAATGAAGTCAATGGCCGGCAGCAGTATCTCACGGCTCCCCTGGTCCTGCTGTACTGCAACCCCCATGGCATGATGCTGCCCATCGCCATTCAGGTGAGTATCTTGCATCTGAAGTGCAGCAGTCTATTTGGGTGGTGGTGGTGGTGGGGGGTGGTGACATTATGAATTATGCCTTTGTCATTTTCTTCATAACCCAGATTCCCTCAGAAACCGATTGCACAATTTTCACGCATGTTCAAATTTAATCTGCACAGTTAAGGCAAAAGCCCAGCAAAGAGAATCCCATCTTTCTCCCAACGGATTCAAAGACCGACTGGAAACTGGCCAAGATTTTCGTACGAAATGCAGAGTTTGCCGTTCACGAGGTCAACTTTCACCTGCTGAGAACTCACCTGCTGGCAGAGGTGTTTACCGTGGCGACTTTGCGCAGTCTTCCCTCCCCACACCCTCTCTTCAAGGTATTGAATCTGTCACGCTTGAGTTTGACATGTGTGTATGGTGAGGGCTCTTAGCAAACCAGACATGCCCACATCCACAGACAGAGAGAGAAAATGATAGTGAGTTAAATAATGTATGTTACTTCTATTCTATTTGACGGTAGGAGAGTTTTTCAGTTGTAGTCTGTGGTCGCAGTTGTCTATTTCACCTCAGAGTTGCTTTGTGAAAAAGCCTCCCCTTCAGTATTAGCCTTTTGGAGAGCAAGGACTGGACTTTGGACACAGACTACACAGAATGTTAGGTACATGAGGGGTCACTAATGTCTTACTCAAACTTCTCAAAAAATGGAATCATTCTGTAATTCATTTAAAAAATAACTTGAAGGAATGGAATGTAGGGAGTCACCTACAAAAGAAGGCTTGCAGGTACAGGTACACACACATACACATGCAATAACTCACACACAAGAAATTAAAATTCATCATTCATTCATATATTTTATCTTCAAAGAATGTGAAGGAGGTGAATGCAAATCTCTTACTTACTTTTCCTTCTGTAGCTCCTCTTTCCCCATATCCGATTCACGCTCCAGATCAACATCATGGCCCGGAATCAGCTGATATCCAAGGATGGGGATATTAACACGGTATGCATAGGGCATGGTTAAAGAGGCACTATAGGTTCAATCTTCAATAATAATCCAATACACTTTTTTGTTGAATTCAGCAAATTGCTCCTCAAAATCCTATGTACCTGCAAACATATCTTGTAAGATTGGTATAAAAAAAAAATCAGCATAATGGCTCTCTAATGTCTTCTTTAATGACTTCTTGAACAATCTACTCTTTTCCTAAATTTATTCCTATTCCTATTTTTTTTTATTTAACTTTTGGGGAAAATATTATGGGATTTGTGGTACCAGAATTTTTTTATAGCCTTTAATCTAACTTTATGTCATGTGTCTTCTCTCTATTAATGATACTACTCTTAGTATGCAGGAGTAGGTGGAGAGTCATTGGTCAAGTTGCTGAAGCGTGCTACTGCCTCCCTGACCTACAGCACCCTCTGTCTTCCCGATAACATCTCTGAGAGAGGCCTGGAGAATGTACCCAACTACTACTACAGAGATGATGGGATGGAACTGTGGAATATCATCAAGAAGTAAGACTACCAGTGGAGTTTAGTCTAGTGTTTATTGATAGACATTATGCTTTCTACTCTCTCTTTCTCTTTCTCTCTCTCTGTGTGTGTGTTACATAATACACCCAGTTTTTAGGGCTGAACTAATACTTCCTGGTGCACTTTCTTATATATATTTCAACAAATACAGTGTCAATTGTACAGGTTCATGATTTGAATAGTCAGTAAGCACATGCTGTACATGTACAGTGTTGTAAGTCACTTTGAATTAATTCCTGCTTAAGAAATAAATGCAAAGCAAATCTACAAAAAAAAAAAAAAAGCTGTAAATATGTAAACCTGTAAAACATCTGACTGTGAGGTTGCTTACAGGTTTGTTGCGGCTTTCTTGTCACACTACTATCAATGTGATGAACACGTGCAAAAGGACACAGAGCTGCAGCAGTGGATCAGTGAGATATTCAACAATGGCTTCTTGGGAAGAGATTGCTCAGGTCTGTTATCAGTCCATTATCAGTTGAAGATGAAGCAATTTCTGTTGGAATAAAAATGCGTCTAGACCAGTGGTTCCCAACCTTTTTTACGCCAAGGCCCCCCTCCTCTCCGAATCAATGCTGCACGTGTGTGTGTGTGTGTGTGTGTGTGTGTGTGTGTGTATAATCATTAGTGTTGGGTCCGAGTCCACCTTTGTCGAGTCTGAGTCAAGTCCAAGTCCTTAACCAATCAAGTCCGAGTCCAAGTCCGAGTCCAAAAGGGGCCGAGTCGGACTTGAGTCCGAGTCCTTAACATTCGAGTCCGGCCGAGTCCAGAAAGATTTAAATTATTTGAAATTGCAACTGGCCTTTTGCAAAGACCCTCCCCTAAACTGTCAACGCACCAACAGACAAGACAGAGCATGTTACTTTTGATATGAAATAAAGTCTTAGCCTTCAAATTTTGTCATTTTTAAGAAATTCAAACAATAAATACCGTTTTGTGGCACTTTAATGTGTAGCACCTCAGTTCAAGCAGCACGTAAACTGATCATCTCTTCTAGTTACAGCATGAATTTAACATGAATGAACTACAAAACATCATCAAAACATCAGAACTACAAAAAGTACACAAAACTACAAAAACTCAACACTGAGCTCTTAAATTAATATTTTAACCAAAATGATTGCAATGTACAGTTGCAGTCATAAGTTTACCTACTGTACACCTTTGCAGAATGTCCTCAAGAAGGCAAAACAATGTCTTAAAGGGTTAGTTAACCCAGAAATGAATTTCTGTCATTAATTACTCACCCTCGTGTCATTTCAAACCCATAAGACCTTCATTCATCTTCAGAACACAAAAGAAGATATTTTTAATGAAATCCAAGATCCAATGCAACTACCACTTTCAAGCCCCAGAAAGGTAGTAAAGACATCATTAAAGTACTCAATGTGACTCCAGTGGTTTAACCTCAATTCTATGAAGCGACATGAGTGCTTTGTTTGCGCAAAAAAACAATTTACCACTTTATTTACAAAATAATATTATCCAAAACGTGTTCACGCAACAATGTCAGCTCTTGTGTGAACGCAACACACATGTCATGATGCTCTTGTGAATGCACATTGCAGATCAATATTTTTGTAAATAAAGTGGTAAATTACGTGTTTGTTTTTTTTTGTTTTTTTTTTGCACAAACAAAGCATTCGTGTCACTTCATAAAATAATAACAGAGGTTAAACCTCTGTAGTCACATGGATTACTTTAAAGATGTCTACCTTTCTGGACCTTGAAAGTAGTGGTTGCATTGGATCTCTATAGAGGGACCGAAACCTTTCGGATTTCATTAAAAATAACTTCATTTGTGTTCAGAAGATGAACGAAGGTCTTATGGGTTTGGAATGACATGAAGGTGAGTAATTAACAACAGAATTTTCATGTTTGGGTGAACTAACCCTTTCAAAGCCAGGGGTAAATGTTTGAACAAGATAATGGTGATGTGTACATTTTTCTTTCTTTCTTTTTTTTTTTTTTTTTTTTTTTTACATGTTAATATCTTATTTAGCCTCTGAAGGGCAGTACTAAACGAATGAATGAATTTTTAAACAAAATAAGAACAATTTACACCGATCATTCCGTTCAAAGGTTTACACCCCCCGGCTCTTAATGTAAGTTTCCTTCTGGAGCATCAGTGAATGTTTGCAGCTTTTGTAATAGTTGTGTTTGAGTCCCTCAGTTGTCCTCAGTGTGAAAAGATGGATCTCAAAATCATACAATCACTGCTAGAAAGGGGTCAAATATGCAGAAGATGCTGGAAAACCAAAGAATGTGCAGGAGCTGAAGGATTTTTCTGAAGAACAGAGCTCAGTTTAACTGTTTAGGGCAAACAAGGGACTCATGAACAACCATCACAAAACAAAACAAAAAACAGCCGTGGACCATCCAGGTAGTGACACAATATTATAAAACAAGTGTATGTTATTTGTCTTGTATTTTGTATTTTTGTGGACTAGGCTATATGTAATAAACATCTGTTATGTGAAATAGCTTATCAAAAAAAAAAAAAAAAAAAGTGCTAAAGAAGCAGGCTATATGTAAAATAGGGCAGAACGATGACAAATAAATAAATAAATAATAATAATTGTTGATTATTTTCCATGATAATGTCAATGCAATTAATAATGTTGGTTAATAGGATTTACATTAATGCATGTCATGATTTATGTAGATTACACATCCAAACTGTTGCCTTCATGTTTCTTGTTAACAGGCTTGAGACGCCAAAATGTTACTATGGTTACTATGTCAATCGTCGCAATTTCATGACTCGCACAGAACAAAAAATTAGCGGATTTACTCCCACATTTAAATGCAGTTATCACTGCTAAAACTTTGCAGTGTGAACGTAACCACTGGTCCTCTAGCAACAAAACTATTATTCTGATTGTCAGTAGCGTTCACTTTAAGCCGTCGCTTACCAAGTTCTGCACTCTCACGAAAACACTTGTCATCTCTTATTTACATCGCGTCTAGAGTAGACGTTGCTGGTTATGAGGGGGTTTGCGAAAGTATAAAGCTTGTGCTGATTCTGAACACATACATTTTGAGCAAATTCTCCGCATGGCTACTCCAGAACGCCTCTGATGGGCCTTTGCGTTTACGCGCTCAACGTAAATGTCTGCGATTGGCTACAATGCTCAACACTGCAACAATTCAATGTAAGTAGTTTCGTTTCGTTTTTGAATAATGCTATCCTTCAGTGTCCGGACTCGACTGTACTCGGGAAGTCCAAAATGTCCAAGTCCGTGTCAAGTCCGAGTACAAATTCTCCTGAGTGCGTGACAAGTACGAGTTCATTGAAAATTGGACTCGAGTCCGAGTTCGAGTACCCCAACTCTAATAAACATCCTAAACTGAGTTCCTTACAGAAACAGCCTTTCATTCTTCATTCCAGGAATACCATCATCTTTTCAGACCGTGACAGAGCTTGTCAAGTTTGTCACCATGGCGATCTTCACTGCATCAGCCCAACATGCAGCTTTAAACAATGGACAGGTCAGTTAGTACAAGTCAATTCACTTCCAGTCACACAAAGCCATTAAAGCTGCAGTCCGAGGTCCTAATCTCATACACTTTTTTCCTAAATCCAGCGAATTTACCACACATTCCTCTAGCTGTTCGTTCAGTGACTGTGCTTAAAAAAATCCTCTGTTGTCCTGGAGCTGTGAATGGGAAACAAACATAGTGGTTTGGACCAAGACATAAACAATCCCAGCCAATCAAGCTTTGGCATGAAGGGGAGGGGTTTTATTTGATTGGCTACTGAGCTCAAATATCTACAACCTTTCGCGGAACCAAATTGCAGACTCTGCTTTTAAGGGTTAGTTCACCCAAACAAATAAATTCTGTCATTAATTACTCACCCTCATGTCGTTCCACACCTGTAAGACAAAAACACTGCTTCATGAAGCTTCGCGAATTTTCTGTTTCGAATCAGTGGATCGGAGCGTGTATCAAACTGCCAAAGTCACGTGATTTCAGTAAACAAGGCTTGTTACGTCATAAGTGTTTCGAAATTTCAATGGTTCACCACTGGGGGGCATGACTTTGATAGTTTGATACACGCTCCGAACCACTGATTCGAAACAAAAGATTTGTAAAGCTTCAAAGCTTCATGAAGCAGTGTTTTGAAATCGCCAATCACTAGATATTGTTGAATAAAGTCATTATTTTGTTTTCTTGTCACTTCATAACATTAAGGTTGAACCACTGTAGTCACATGAACTGTTTTAAATATGTCTTTAGTACCTTTCTGGGAATCTGAAAGTGTTAATTACCTTGCTGGCAATGCAGGCCTCACTGAGCCATCGGATTGTATCAAAAATATCTTAATTTGTGTTCTGAAGATGAACGAAGGGACATGAGGGTGAGTAATAAATGACAGAATTTTCATTTTTGGGTGAACTAACCCTTTAACCCCCTAAAGCAAGTAGCCCATGCCATGATGACAAGAAAAAACTGTCCATATCCACTTTCCATGGCCTAAGTGATGTTAATTATGTGCTCTTTATTATTCTTTTTGAATATTTGGCTTATATGTCACATTTTTCACCAATTCTTTTCCCCCAGTTTGACTTTGGCGGCTGGATGCCTAACTACCCCCCTGCCCTCAGAAAGCCCCCTCCCAAGGAGAAAGGCCATACCACTGAGCAAATGATCCTGGAGACCCTACCTGATGTGAGCACGACGGTGCATGGGATGGCTGTCCTGAAACTGCTGAGCAGGGATTGTGCAGACCGTGTGAGTTTTTTCATCGTCGCACATGTTAAAGACTGCAATTCAATTTTGCTATGAAAAAGTGAAAATTCTGAATGGCTGTCTTGTATATGCCATCATATTACTCTGGGTGACAGTGGCTTACCTACACTGCTTTCATTCCTCTGGTTTGCCTCACCTGACTGTTACATTACAAAGGGCATTTAGCAAACTGTAAGCATTGTGTTGCAGTGGGCTCTTACAGAATATTAGTGTGCTGTCATACGTAGTGTGTTAAACATTGTTATTAACATGTTTATTATCAACATGTTATTTATGATTACAATCTTGATACCCTGTCCGTAGTACCCTCTGGGACATTTCCCAGAAACACTGTTTGATGAAGACGTCCCCTGCAAGCTCATGGAAGATTTTCAAAAGGATCTGAAGAAGTTGTCAGAACTCATCGAGGAGCGGAACAAGAAGTTGGAGCTTCCCTACACTTATCTGAATCCCAAAAATGTGGACAACAGTGTAGCCATTTGAAAGGATACAGTGGTCCTTCTTAATACATTTGTCTTTCTATTAATTGCTTTGTCAATTAAAATAGAGTCCAAAGCAAAAATAACTCAGCTAAGTGAGTCATGGCTATTGCCTTTCAGGGAAAATAAGATAAATAATGTGAAAGGCACTGCTTAATATGCGTGATGAATTGTTTTTTAAATGTGTGGGTTCTGTGATATATGTTTTTACAACTGTGGTGCCATCTAGTGTCATAAATCAGTACAATCCTGCAGTATTAAACTGCATAAAAAATACATAATTCTTTTTCAAAATCAAACACAACTATTCATGGTTAAACTCTGTCACATATTACACATTAGTGTGATAAAACTAAAACAGTCCCATCTTTGTTGCTTTGTGTTACAGTGCAAAATACAGTATGATGCAATTCACTTTTGTTGTTTGTTTATTCCAAAAACAATGGCTTACTCATTCTAGAAACCAGCAAATAAGAGGGGGGCCCACTCCTGATAGGGTAAAATTCCAGGCGCACCTGTACATTTACATGCATTTTGATTTAAATATAATATTTCTCAACATTGCGTCAATATATTTAGCTCAACATACTTTTTTTTTTTTTTCAGGTGTGGATGTGTATAAAAGTGCAACTGTGTTTTTATTATGGATTAAAATCGAAATAGGAAGTCAGTGTCAGCATCTATGGGCTTAAAGTACAAAGTACACATCTGCGGACACGGTATTACGTGCGTATGGACGTGCGTATTGGTGTCTTCAAAGTAACGTTACACTCGTTTTGCAGTATACGTCTACATCTCTCAGTGCGCAAGCTCAACCACTCCATCACAATATTTGAAATAATAGCTCTACGTCATGTGAATCTACAGCAAAGACTGTTATTTTTTATAGGTCTATAGTTTTCTATGCTACTTCATAACCATTTACTCTTCTATCTAACTAGTGATACCAAACTAGTGAAGAAAAACAAACAAACAAACAAAAAAAAATGTCAGAATAAAAAACATAGATAAACTGTAAAAATACAGTAATTTCTTATCCTATAATAACTGTTTATTACAGTAATTCTTCACAAAATCTCCTCATAATCATATAAAATCTTTTACTTTTAGCATACATTAATTGTTAGAATAGTAATATGACTCTAAAACACTGTTAAAAAAAAAAAAAAAAAAGGCAGCTTTGGTTGCCAGAAATTCACAGTACAAACTTAACTTAAAGGGTTAGTTTATATATATAAAGAATATAAAGAATTTCTGTTTAAGCACTACAACAAACGGCTAAAACAAGCTTCTTACCGGTTAGTTAACTTACATCACTAACCCTAAAATTTACATAAACCCTGCTCCTGAGAACACTCAACAAAGGGGGTGAGGCCATGTACACATGCAATACAGTACACACAAATGCAATAGCATGTCATAAAAGCAAGATGACAACATAAGTTATAACCATAATTAAACTAAACTATACCTGTTCTATCTGCATGCAGCATATATTCTCTGGCTCTGTAGGATCTTACAACAGTTTCCACACGAGCGATTTATAGATTATCATGACAGAATATGCAGCTAATCAATGACTTTAAGATAGCTAACTCCATATCAGCTACATAAATTAATCAACTAACCATTCAGAAACGTCCTGTTGCATTCTACATGTTGTTACTTCTTCTTGAGTCTCTGGAGCACTTGAGACTCCGCCCTCTTCTTGAGTAGGGATGGGCGATACCACTTATTTTGTTTTCGATACGATACCGATACTTTCAAGGCCAATATCACCGATATCGATACTGATATGATACCTCTAATATGAACTTATAGATTTTAACATTTATTCAATTACTGAATTACTAAGAGTAAAACGGGTTATGATACCCACATAACATTATATTTGAAAGGCATTTTAAATTCAATATGCCTTAATTGCAGTTTATTAGATTATATTTTTGTTTACACATGGTTAAAATGTTTACGCCCATCTCTACTGCCCATCCCTATTCTTGAGAGCAGCAGCTCATTTGCATTTAAAGGGACACACACAAAACAGAGCATTTTTGCTCACCCTTAAAAAGTGACAAATTTAACATGCTATAAAAAATGATCTGTGTGGTATTTTGAGCTAAAACTTCACATGCACACTCTGGGGACATCAGAGACTTATTTTACATATTGTAAAAGTGGTATTATATGACCCCTTTAATTTAAACCTGGAAATAGATTTTCAGTATTTTGAAAAATGTGAAACAAATATTTTAAAAACTTAGGCTATTTAAGATTCTGCTATATTTCTAGGTTAATAAACAAACTTTGTGATAGCCTGCCACATTAACTCATATTAATAGCTATTAAACTTCTCATATTAAACAAACTTTTTTGTAAAATTATAGGCTATATATATAATTGGCAGTAATAGTTTGACCTTCCATGGATTTCTTTCATGATAAATAGCCTAATAACTTTCAGACTGAGTCAAAATGTCAATGATCTGAACAGATTTTGCAGTGATGGCGCTACACAGACTGTAATGGCACAAATTAAACTGCAGGTGGCAGTATAGTTTCAACAATAAAATCATTGAATCATCAAACAAGTGCATGGACGCCAATATCTCCGGACATCCACAGAGTTTAAAAAGTTTTATATGCTACAAAGCTAATAAATATTATAATGAATTATTAAATGTTCAGATGTATTCATATATATAATATTCGATTATAGTATCTAACTTTGTGTAAATCAGTTAAAGACAGTTTATTCTGCATGCTATTGAGGGTCATCGATTGGAGGTCATAGTGTTTACTCTTTTCTTACAAGCACAATGATACAGGGATTTTGTCTCTTTCACAAGATGAAAGCATCAGCCCAGGGGAAAGAGCCTTGAGGTAAAAATAAATTGCTCTTTTTCTCTCCTGTCTGCAGCTCCAGCTCCAGCAACACACGCTCAGAAGGGAAACCAAAATGAGTAAGATATACGACACACAGAGAGAGGAAGAGAGAGAGGCTAACTGCCATTAATGCTCTTATTTGATCAATAGCGTCGTTGTGGTCTAATGAAATAAAACCCACATCAGTTTCAGTAACACATATTTTATGATCTGTTCTTCATTTCATCCAAATTAAAGTGTACAGCCTCAGATCAGTGATTGAGGAAGGGAAATGTTCTGGTAGAGATAAAAACGTGTTACGCTTTCTAATTTCCGGCTGTTGAAATTGACTAATGATTTAACTGTGATGTTAAGGAACTAAGGCACGTGAATGAGGGCATCGGTTGCATTGCTTATATGGTGACTTTTTGACATTTATTATTGAAGACCACAAATTGTTAAAGGAATAGTTCACCCAAAAATTCTGCAATTCTGTCATAAATTGCCCACCCTTTTGTCATTCTAAACCCACTTTTTCATCAAGACTTTCAGCAAATAACAACCTAAATTTTATGTTTTAAAGCAGATGTGTTTGTTTGTTTGTTTGTTTGTTTGTTTTTGCTGGTGACTATTGCAGATTCTGTTTCATGCCAACTTTAACTGAGCAGGATTCAGTTTACTAACTAAGAAAGTTTCAGTGTTTTGTAGGCTATATGGCAGCCATTGCTACAGTCAATATAGCGTTGCATTACAGTAGCCTGTAGATGCAATAATATAAGCCATATAATGCTGGGAGAATAATGCCCTCACTTATAGCATCAGCCAGGCAACAACAGCAGTTATGGATATTAAGATTAAGATCATATCTGTTTAATAGATAGCTTGGGGGCACACAAGAGATATAGTCAAATTATAATAAATACATTATTATATTTCTATTGGATTGTTGTTGTTTTTTTTTTTTTTTTTTTTTTGGACAGTCACCTGGGTTGTGAGTGTGACAGGAAGAGAGACACCCATACACCACGACGCGACACTGGACGCGTCAAAGCGAATGTTCCGTGGCAGCATGCGCGTCAGAAATGTAATGGAACGCTGTCGATGCTAAGTTTTTGACGCAAAGTGACGCTGGCGTTCGGCCCACACAGGGTGAAAGAGATTCATCAAAGATGAAATATCAATTCTGATATGAGGGTAAAGTCTTGCTGATAAATCATAATTATCATCGTCCAGGATGGCGGAATTCAACTTTTGAATGTCCCGTCAAATTACCGGAGCAGGATCTCAGTGTGATGCTGCATTCAAACGGCGTCGGCGTTAAAGGGTTAGTTCACCCAAAAATGAAAATAATGTAATTAATTACTCACCCTCATGTCATTCATCACAACCGTAAGACCTTCGTTCATCTTCGGAACACAAATTCAGATATTTTTGACGAAATCCGATGGCTCAGTGAGGCCTCCATTGCCAGCAATGTCACCGTCACCTCTCAAGATCCATAAAGGTACTAAAAACATATTTAAAGCAATTCATGTGAGTAAAGTGGATCTACCTTAATATTATAAAGTGACAAAAATACTTTGTGCACCAAAAAAAAATAAAAAAAATAACGACTTTTCAACAATAGTGATGAAAACAATGCTTAGGAGCGTTACGAATCAAATCAGTGGTTCGGAGCGGCAAAGTCACGTGATTTCAGCAGTTTAGCAGTTTGATACGCGATCCGAATCACTGACTCGAAACAAAAGATTCGTAAAGCTCCAAAGCAGTGTTTTGAAATCGGCCATCACTAGATATTGTTGAAAAGTCGTTATTTTTATTGGCGCACAAACAGTATTCTCGTTGCTTTATAATATTAAGGTTGAACCACTGAACTCACATTAAATGTTTTAAATATCTTTTTAGTACCTTTATGGATCTTGAGAGGTTCGGTGACATTGCTGGCAATAGAGGCCTCACTGAGCCATCGGATTTCATCAAAGATATCTGAATTTGTGTTCCAAAGATGAATGAAGGGGTCTTAGGGGTGTAGAACGACATGAGGGTGAGTAATAAATGACATTATTTTAATTTTTGGGTGAACTAAACCTTTAATGCTTCTCATTTGCATTCTGCGGATTCTGCGTATGGTCACCTGCCGGAAGCTAGTTATTTGAATTTATGAAGTTTTAAATATGGCTATTTTTCTTACAAAAATGCATCGCTTTGTTTCAGAAGGCCTTTATTAACCCCCTGGAGTCATATGGATTACTTTTTTTATGGATGGATGCATTATTTTTGGCTTCAAAACGCAGCCCCTCATTCACAACCATTATAAACCGAGGACTAAGGATATTTTTAAATTGTGTTCATCTGAAAGAAGATAGTCATATACACCTAGGATGGCTTGAGGGTGAGTAAATCATGGGATAATTTTCATTTTTGGATGAACTATCCCTTTAAGAACGAAAAGAACATGTTTTTAACCAGATCGTGCGTTCAGGTCCAGTGTTCTTGCCTCAGCTCTTTTTAAAGATTAATCAGTATTGATAATGAATTTATGTTTCTCTTCTGAAAGAGTGCTGCTGAAGGTAAAAGGCTTAGTAATGCTACTGTAAAGGAGTGATGTTCGGGCCTTTGGGTTTTTGCTGATGTCTGTGGGCTTTAATAACTGAGATTTATTATGATGTCTGAAGTCAGACATTCTCAGTTTCATTCTCATTCTGTTTCATTCTATGGTACTGTATGAAATATTGATGACCCCATAATCCACCAAGTCTACAAGTATAAAGAGAGCCAGCTGTGATGGCCGAGAGGTTAAGGCGTTGGACTCGAAATCCAATGGGGTTTCCCCGCGCAGGTTCGAATCCTGCTCACAGCGATCTGGTTTGACTCTTTGATGAATGCTTGTGGGCTTCCACAGCGGTCCGCGACGCATTCAGCACACATCGCATTTCCATTACAAATGTGGTCGCATGTGTCTCTTCACAACTGGTTCAGTGATCATATCAAAAAATGGTTTAGACCTTTTCAACCTGTATTTAGCCCTGACCATTGTGATTGGCTCATCAAAAATGCATCTTTAGACGATGGTAGCAGGGCCATACTCATTTTGACAATTTATTTAAAGGGGTCACAACATGGATTATTTTATTATTAATTTAATATGTTCCTTAAGGTTCACTTATAATGTTAATCTTTTTTTTTTTTTTTTGCACAAAAAGCATTAATCAGACAAAGTATTATGAAATAATTTAGGCTACTTATGGTTTGTGATGTGATTGTTTATAATGAATCATTTTAAGCTATGAAACTTGCAGGATGTTATAATGGTACTAAGGCTAAAAGATCAAGGCAATTTTGATTTCACGTCATGACCCGTTTAATGCCATTAATGTCATTCTTTTGCTTCTACATTCTTTAATGCATTCATACTGCTGTACAGTTTTAATGCTATTAAATTATTACCGCTTGATAATATGTAAATAATTATATATAATTTTATATGTAGCCAATATATTTTCTATGTTTGCATTCATGTATATGCAAAAAAGGAAGTTCCCATGCACTAAAATAAATGTATTTATTTTAGGTCCTTCTTCTGTTAATGACCACGAATGACTAGCAGTCTACATTTCTGATGGGAGCATATGCAAAAACATTTGAAACTGTGAAATAGCCCATATAGAATCACATTGCGCGGACTCTAGTCGGCTGTAATGTCCCTGTATCCTCCCTGGTTGTCAAGGCAGTGTTTTGACATGTATTTCCAGCTCAGTGATGATTGTTCCTACAACTATTGTAAACAGAAACATCAAAGATAAATGAATGCAGAAGTCTAATATCAAAATTAAAAGCTCATGTAATGTTTTACGTTTAAATAATTTGCAATTTTCAGGCACTATGATGCAAGACCTGTTCAAAACATATTTGGAAGAGGAAACAGAGTTGCTTAATTACAGATAAACATATTTAAGTATCCTTGTATGTCGACAGATGTAATTATGCACAAATGCATCTAATTACTTTACCAAACCCTAGTATTAGTAAACCCTACTACACTCTCAAAAATATAGGTTCCAAAAGGGGAGAAAATGTTTCAGATTATTACATTGTTCTTTACACTTGGTTCTTTAAAAAAAGAAAGGTTCTGTGGGGAACCAAAAACCCTCTTTTGGAACTTTTATTTTTAAGAGTGCAAGAACCATTTTGGGTTCCCCAAAGAACCTTTCTGTCATAGTTCATAGTGGGTACCTTTTAATAATTTGAAAAGCCTTTTCCATTATAAAGAACCTTTTGTGCAGTGGAAAGATGCCAAAAAAGACTCTTTTTTTTTTTTTTTTTTAAGAGAGTAGTTGAGCGTTAGTTGAGGCCACACTGGTTGAGCTCTGACTGAGAGATCAGATCCAGTAGGTACGGCACTGAGTGTGTGCTCCGAGTGCACAGCATTATTCAAGACTGAAGAGAGTTCAAAGATGAAGGCCATGACATGGTATCTATATATAGAACAGACTGCTGAAAGTCAAGAGCTTTTTATTTTTCCACCCAGAGAGAGAGAGGAGGAGACAGACAGCTATCTCTCAGGGTCTAAGGGTGAGAAAACAAGGGGAACATTCATCCTGCATACAGTCACAATGAACATTAGAAGTAGGCTATTTATATTTATGAAGTTTAAGGCAACTGCCATCAGCAGGTCAGATTCTCATTCTTCTAAAGCACTTGAGGAATTATTTGGTCTAAAAACACAGTCCAGGTAGTGATCATTATTTCAGTTTTATATTTTTAGTGTTACACTGTACAGTATATACTGCCAACAATTTTTCAAAATAATTGTTCCATTATAGTAAACAGTATGCTACATTGTTCAACATTAGTGATGTTCGATTCTTGAACAAATCGTTCTTGTGAGCCGGTTCTCAGGAAGTAACCGGTCAAGCCGGTTCACTAATCGAACTGAATCGAACTTTAGTTCTGGGTTGATGACGCAAGACGCACAACCGAAGTAGCACGTCCAACTCAAAAAGAACCGAATGAGCCGGTTCAACCAACTGTCGAAGTTTGCCGAGGATTACCGAGGACTCAAAAAGAACAGAATGAGCCCGTCCAACTGACTGTCGAAGTTTGCCGAGGATTACCAAGGAGTTTGTTGAGTGTTGACGATACAATGCAAGCCTGAGGCACGCACTGGAAATATGCTTATTATGACTACTGATATTAAATAACATTTAATTAAAACTTGCAAAAACATTTCTGTCAAGAGATGTGAATAAATTTCATTATGGTTTATTGTGCATGAAGATTATATTTTAAGTTGTTAAGCAAAATTATTGAGTTTATAAGACTTGTTTATTCTTTCTATAGGCTATACTTGAGACATGTAGAACATATCCGTCTGTGCATCAAATGTGTGCTGTAGTTGCAATCTTATCCAAGATGTAGGCTACTCAATAATGGTCAGTCATATCCGACGTAAAGGATCCGTGAATGAAACTGTAACCACAATTAAGTGAATGAAAGGCAATAATCAGCAATATGTGTTCACACAAATAACTTTTTATTTGAATGTTTCAATAAGCGTTGACACAAATGACTTTATTTGAATGTTTTATTGATATAACATGACAGTGAGTTGTTAGAAAATAAATGCATAGTGACATCATTTATGACATCAGGAACCTATGAATCGTTTTTTTGAATTGGTTCATTGAGCAGAACTGTCCGAAAAGAACCGGTTTGTGGAAATGAATCGGACTTTGCATCACTATTCCACATGTTCACTTTGAAGAGAGGGAGAGTTTTGTGTCATCCAGTGAGAGAGATAATCACTCTCTCATTGGTTGATTGCTCTAGTTTCCTCCCCCTCCTGCACCAATCAGAATACTTGAGTACACATTGACCACAGGTGCTCTTAGAGAGCTTATAAAGCTCCAGAGTAGGATCAGTGTTTATAGGAGATTGATTCTTAAGATTCAGTTTCCTCATGCTTTATATATATTTTCCTCCTGGTAATATAATGTTTCCTTCTTTGATCACTCTACTCTCTGGGGTTTTGTATTAAGTGGTTAAAGTTTGGACCTCATTTTGGGCTCTCCAGTGGGTGTTTGTGTTCTCACAGCACCTTTAAAGGAACACTCCACTTTTTTTGAAAATAGGCTCATTTTCCAACTCCGCTAGACTTAAACAGTTGAGTTTTACCATTTTTGAATCCATTCAGCCGATCTCCGGGTCTGGCGGTACCACTTTTAGCATAGCTTAGCATAGTTCATTGAATCTGATTAGACCGTTAGCATCTCGCTCAAAAATGACCAAAGAGTTTCGATATTTTTCCTATTTAAAACTTGCCTCTTCTGTAGTTACATTGTATACTAAGACCGACGGAAAATGAAAAGTTGTGATTTTCTAGGCCAATATGGCTAGGAACTATACTCTCATTCCGGCGTAATAATCAAGGAACTTTGCTGCCATACCGTGGGTGCAGCAGGCACAATGATATTACGCAGCGCCTGTGACCCCCTGCTTGCACAGGGAGCGTGCTTTGCAACCATGGAGACATTTGTGAGAGACGCTGCGTAATATCATTGCGCCTGCTGCACCCATGGTACGGCAGCAAAGTTCCTTGATTATTACGCCGGAATGAGAGTATAGTTCCTAGCCATATCGGCCTAGAAAATCGCAACTTTTCATTTTCTGTCGGTCTTAGTAGCGAGATGCTAACGGTCTAATCAGATTCAATGAACTATGCTAAGCTATGCTAAAAGTGGTACCGCCAGACCTGGAGATTGGCTGAATGGATTCAAAAACGGTAAATCTCAACTGTTTAACTCTAGGGGAGTTGAAAAATGAGCCTATTTTCAAAAAAAGTGGAAGGTTCCTTTAAGGAAAATACTTTCTTTTGAGGTTGTTACTGGTTTCTCTTGGAGTTTTCTCCACCTCATGTTATGTCAATCTGAATGACCTGAATGCAGATTGTTGGAGAAAGAAAAGACTAGCAGTCTAGAAAAATGGTGACCTGATCACCATACAGTATAAAAAAAAAAGTCACCTCTGGACTGAGAATATTGCTTTTTCATATGAAAAGAGAAGAAACATTTTCTTTAATATGTTGTTCAGCATACTATTCTGCTCCCCCTTAAGAGCCAGTTTATTAAATTAATTTCAGAGTGTTTTCTTTTGGGTGTTCTCTCTCCCAATGAAATTTCATCTCTCCCTTCCTTAAACTCAGTTGAAAACCCATATGTTACTCAAATATTGAAATATTTATGCAATCTGGCTCTTTCTTCTGAATGCCATCAATTCATGCCACGTTTGTTAGGAAAACAGTGGAAAAAGGCATAACAAATCTACTGCAATAAATCATTTCCCAAGCCTTTTCCAGAAAGGGGGAACGGATGCATCAAAGACATGCAAAGTCTGCCCACACCAACTGATCCAAACACAATAGAGATTTGCGAAATTATGCTTGTCCTAGAACCAAAAGGTTTGTTTACTAGAAGGCAGATAATACAAAAAAGAGATATGAAATTCCAAAAGTGATTTATATAACCCTCCACTGAAAGGGTTTCTTCTCAAAGTATTTACTTAAATGTTAATTAAAAAACCCAAATCATTTTACCATTTGTTTTTACATAAATGATATTGCTCCAGGATTCAGAAAGCATTTTATTATTGTCATACACTTACCAGGCAAAAAGTGCCCTACTACTCCTATGTTTTTCAGATGTTATATAAAGTGTCTTTGTTTTGTATTCAAGTAGTATGTCTCTTTGTTAGGCTTTTGTTCCTTTATTTCAGTTCCAGTTGTTTCCTATCATTCATTGTGAAGTGTCCTTGGGTACTTGATAGGTGCTATTGAAATATACATATTTGTGATAGGAGGAACTCATAAAATTGATTTGATTCACATTCTATTGAAGGGAACATGAAGACACAGTCATATGAAAGCAGCTTCAGTGTTCGACACAATCATGTTGTTCTGCTCTCTCTATTGTCGCTCATATGACAGAGGAAGGCTGTTCAGGACTATAAATCACACACATATTCACAATCATGATGGACTCAATCATGACCACCCAGCCGAAAATAAGACGTAATCTATTCATCAGTGACAGACGGAGAGGAGGATGAAAAAATAGACTCTGAAACCAAGATTAAAGGAGAAACACATGCCTTCTAGGCTGAGTTTAGTAATGCTGATTTTTTTTTTTTTTTTCGTGACTTCTCAACAAAGACGTTAGTGGCTGACGGTCATGTTTTATTTGACTGTTGTGTAGTTTTTGAAAATTTGTCATGTCACACAACCTGTCCATGTTGGCATCTGAATAGTTTGGTAAGTTCAAGTGGAAAAAAGTCTGTGTTGAGTTTGATTTGACGGCCTCTGACGTCAATGACAAAAGATTAGAGAATCGCTTTCTCCTCCCTTTTAAAAGCTGACAAGCCTTTTATTGATTAAAATTGGTTGCAAAGGTCATTTCATGCTGACTTTTTGAACTGATGTCCTGCTAAAACTCATGTTTGGGAAGAATAAAAATGTTTGTGCACTGATTGTGATGCATTTTATGTGTGCTGTACCAACCCTCAACATCTGGTGGCGCTGCAGTGTCAGTTTTAATCAGGTTTTCTTTTATAACCATCTCATTTAGCAGCTGCACTGGGTGATCACTTTTTAAGCTCAGCCTTGTTTGGGGACTAAAACAGTCGAGACATTTCCATCAGGATTCATTTAAGCCCGACGTGCACTGAGCTATTGGCCATGAAACGCACAAACCACAGCACTGCTGAAGTGATCAAAACACTGCGATTCGCACAGTGTTATACTGTAGGATAACAGTGTTCAGTCGCACGAGTGCTGTAGAGAAACACCAGGGTAAGAATAGAATTGTCAACAAAGCAATAAGCATTACATAATGAAGGGATGAGTGAACGCGTTCAGTCTTTCTCTGAGCTCTAGATGGGTGGTCGGCCGCGCGGACCCACAGCGGGAGGATCTTCTTACGGCGTCTCTCTGGAGAGTCAGCTCCTTATCAGAGCATCAGATGTTTACAGTCTTATATTTCATGCAGCCATTTGGCTTTTTTTTTTTTTTGCTGCAAAGTGATAAAGATTATAGCATATAGACAGAGGGACTGAGAAAACAGAAAGAAAAAGTCTGGATTAATGCAACAAGACAAGCACAACAATAATATCCTGTAGATAAAAGAAAGGCAGAAAGAACCAGGCTAATTCAGAAAATGGTTAAATGTAACTAGTGTTATTCATAAAATCAGCATTATTTTCGTTCTCATAACTCAAAGTTGGAATTTCCAAATTCCTTAGAAAAGTGCAATATAACTCACCTTGAAGTCAGATTTCCAACCCTGGTTCTCTCTACAAAAAAAATTGGATTTTTTTTTTTTTTTTCAATGGCTTTTGGATTTTTGCTGAAAATAAGCTATGTGACCAACAAAAGTTTATTTTTTTACACATTTTGTTCATTATCATCTTAACAAATGAACAACTTTTATGAATTTTGAAGCTTAAATACAATCGGCAGAAGTAAAAATCTAAATGTGGGCTATAAACAAACTACACCATGGTCACATGATTTCAGCATCACTACCATTAAAGAGTTAGTTCATCCAAAAATAAAAATTCTGTAATTAATTCCTCACCCTCATGTCGTTCTAAACCCATAAGACTTTCATTCATCTTTGGGCTCTTATTCCCTTTAAGCTCCCGACAACTCTTCCAGTCTTAATTTAAAAAAAAAAAAAAAAAAAAAACATTTTTGAGTTTGAGTTAGAATAGTTTGCAAGAGCATGAATATAAACAACGAGGCTGTGAAAGTGACTAGTGACTAGATGAGTTTACCTGTTTGGCTGATTACGTTTAATGTCCTCGACAACCTCTGGAGTCTCATTTAGCCACTTGTTAGCTACCAGCTTTTACTAGACAAGTAAAAGCTTTAAAAATCACAATTAAGAGGGTATTACTGATG
Source organism: Ctenopharyngodon idella (assembly GCF_019924925.1). Taxonomy (NCBI): domain Eukaryota; kingdom Metazoa; phylum Chordata; class Actinopteri; order Cypriniformes; family Xenocyprididae; genus Ctenopharyngodon; species Ctenopharyngodon idella. Next base: position 25,862,804 of record NC_067233.1, on the reverse strand, counting down.
TATTTCATGTTGTAGAATAAAACGTGACAATATCTTGAGCTTGTGTTCACCACAGACATTGTTTCAGGCACTTAACCTATAGGGTTCAAAAACCCATTGACTTCAGGATGATGGAAACAGCTAACTCATTTCCGAGTCTTGACCTACAAAAACACATCATCGCTGCAGCGCTCTATTCTTAAAGTCATGTGACTTTGCCATGTGACTATGCTGATTACTTTGCAAATTGATTTTTGGATTTTATTTTTCTCATAATTTGAAATTCACAACTCTGATGGAAACATGCAACTGGCGAGTAAAAGTTCCTACAGTGCAGAACCTGTCTTGCAAACATTTGTGCAGAGAGCTACTAAATTCCTTGTATTGTTTGCTAAATTACTTTTTTTTTTTTTTTATTTGACAATCAAATTTTTTGACAATATTTTTAGTTCTCACTTAAAAATAAAGTATCATCCACTTGTCAGAAGAGTGTGATTTTTAAGAAGTCACCTGTGCCTCTGTGACTGTCCTCCTGTCTCTGAGAGGTATGGATTGAGACATGCAGTTTTATTAAAGAATGGATTTTCTTTTGACGTGACAACCTGATGGGTCTCTTAATTTATGGCTGAAACTTCAGTGTTCAGTCAGAAAGAGCACTATTCTGCTTTACAGCTGAAATTGAAGTAGTTTCATAACTGAATTTTGACATTAACATCACAAAATGAGAAATTTCTCTTATTAGGTTTGCATTATATTGAAAGAATAACAAATTTAGCTTGTGAAACTGACCCTTTCATGCTAATGAAAATGAGAGAAAGGCAAATACTAAAAGACAGATGGTGTGTGTGTGTATATTCCCTACGTTGTGAGGACCACATGTCTCCACAAGGATGGCAATACCAGAAATCTTTGACCTTATGGGGACATTTTTTTGTTTTTTGGAAAAACAGCTTATAGATCATACAGAATGATGTTTTTTGAAAATGTAAAAATGCAGAAAGTTTGGGTAGGTTTAGGGTTAGGGAACAAAATATATAGTTTGTACAGTATAAAAATCATGTTTATTGAAAGTCCCAGTGTGTGTGTGTGTGTGTGTGTGAGTGTACTTGTATTTATTACTTTGTGGACAAGGACAAAATCATTCATATGAGACTAAATGTTGACTTAATTTACTATCGTCCTTAAACAATAGTAAATTATAGGGACGATAAACGATAGGGAAAGCACAAGCCTATCCAAATGCTTTATGCTGAAAATCGCGATTCATGTTTGCTCACTTTAATAACAACATAAACCCGTTCGCTTTATGAAACGAGCTTAAACAACAAGCCCAAAAACGCTTATAGTGAGTGACCATGGCAACACAGAAAGAGCGCGCGCTGTGTGAAATGGGCTGTACAAGCAAAACACGACGCATCCATCGACTGTGTTAGTGTGTTTAAATTGCTGAAAATAACGAGTGTTTTGTCACTTTAATATTACTTCGGTCACGATAACGGATACCAAACATGAGAGATGCCAGAACGTTGCTATGGTTTCCAAGCTGTCAATCATCGCATTTTCGAGAGTGAGTCGTGTTGCGTACACACATGTAACGATAATTTAAGGGATTCACTCCCGCATTTAAATGCGGTTGTCACTCCTGAAACGTACAGTGTGTATGTGGCTGTTGTCACTCCCGTATTTTTCTGAACTGTGTGTACAGAACGCGATTAAGCACTGACAACCGAATTTAGCTGCAGTGTGTACGTGGCCTATATACGTTCTATAAGAACGTTAAAACATTCTTTATATATATATATATATATATATATATATATATATATATATGAACATAAGAATGTTAAAATTACATTAGGTTTTGGTATAGTGTAGGGAAAGGCCATACTATAGTGACTTAAGATTTTGTCAAACATTCTTATATGATTTTTAAGATGTTGTCTTTGTGGGGTCCGACTAAAGGATCCCACAATGTCATAAATTCCTCATCTTACTATCTTAGTGGGGTCATTTGGACCCCACAAAGTAGTATAAACAAGGGTGAGAGTGTGTGTGTGTGTGTGTGTGTGTGTGTGTGTGTGTGTGTGTGTGTGTGTGAGAGAGAGATGGGATCTGGTCTGTCACAAGAAAGGTTATACAGCCATGGTTTATTTCCCCACAGAGCCGCTGGTGACTGAGATGGTCAGCAGACTCACACCCTGCCTGATATAAAACTAAATCTGTCTGTCACCTCAAATGGCCCTTGTCTTTTTCTCAGAAGTCACCTGAGGGACTCTTTTGCACAGTTTCTTACATTTTAAGACACATTTCACTGCTGCCATCAAGACTGGAAAATGTTTTTCATAACTTTAAAATGTCAATGGTGAAACTAGCAATGGGAAAAGAGCCTCTTTTGTTCTTAATTTACAGTGACCTTTACCTGCTCTCACAGATGCATGCTTTATTTTATTTGCTAACAACACCAATGTCCAAGTAAAGATGCACAAAGTTTAATCCATAACTCGGAACTCTCCAATATTGATCATCATCATGCCGCTAATTAACGTTTCACCGCATCTTCTCCACCAAAACTCTGTGTCCTCTTCACTTTTCTTCACACACACACACACACACACACACACACACACACACACACACACAGAATGCTGATAGCCATCTCTGCCCTCACTAATGCCACTTTATCCTTTAAAAGCAACAGGTGAAGGGCAGAGGCACAAACATCCCCTCCAGAGTGATGAATTAATAACCGGGGTTAACCTCTCGCCTGGAGACAATGAGAAATACAGCAGCAGGGTTTAGACATCTCCTGATAACACACGACTCTGATTGCAGCAGCCGATGACAGACAGATGAGATCCATCTCTGGACAATAACATGCTGTCAAACAAAGCTGTGCTGAACTACACGAAGGGTGTGTGTGTTTGTGTGTGGGTAAATAAACGCAAAGAACACGGTTTTTGTTCTCTTAGAAATAATCCAGACATAAATGCATTTTCAACATCACCTATAGTATTAGCCATAAATGTTAAACCAGAGTAAATGAAATTTGCAGCTAAAATGCATTTCACCCAGTATTTATTTATTTAACTTAATACAGTAATGATAATGTCAAGACAGATTATTATTTCAGTCATTTTTGTTTTTTGAAATATGTGCTTAACTGTCATGGAAATAATCACAAAAAGAAAATGTTAACTGTCTTAAACTACTCTTCTTTATGCAAAATATTTTCATGGAAATTAAGCAAATGTCATTCATAATTTTTCTTAAACAATTTCTTGTTCATTAAGCTTTCTTAAAGTGCCCCTATTATGCTTTTTTCCCCCTTAAAAACTGTAGTTGTAGCTGAGGCCTGGAAGAGTTTGGTTTGTGTTGTCGACATGTCTACTTTGCTGCACTTCCAAAGAATGAGGACTCAGGCTCGAATTAATACGGTAAAACCGACACCATCATTACTGTTCCCATCACTGTGTATCAAGCACTGAGGAAGATCCGGAGATGAAACTCAGATATGGTAATGAGCGTTTCGTTTCTGACACACGCTGTAATCGGTCGACCAGTCACAACAGAGTGGGTCATCTGACCAATCAGAGCAGAGTTGGATGCATGTAAATCTATTGTTTAAATCTTTTGTTTCAATCTATTGAGAAATGTCAAAACAGAAGTGAATAAGAATGTCAGACACACTGGCCAGAAGTCACTGTTCATTCAGTCATTCTGATGAAAATTAAATATTAAAGGTTCAATAGGAGATTCTCTACAGAAACATTTTTTGTTATACTGGTTGAAAGTCTCCTCATATCCTGGTAGCAATCACTATGTTAGACAGTCTACATGTATTTTTATAAATATATATCGTCTGTGGAAGGCGTAGGACCATAAAATGTTCATCCAATCATTATATTCAGTCCGAATAAAATAATACATTGTCCTACCTGCCTGTCAATGTATGTTTTTACATACCCTCACACAGACATCATACGTCATCAGCACGTTTCATGCTATGCAGAGTTTATGTAGACAGATGTCAGTCACGGAGCACCCAAACAAACAGCAGCCACCTTTTACAGTTCCTACCGAATCAAAACAACGAGCTTATGCTGCGTTCACACCATAACTAATTAAGAGATGGCAACCTGTGACGTTCTAACCGGAGCTGTTCACGTCCTCAGACTTTAAATTATGCGTTTCCATGTCAACAGTATCAACACCAAAATGAATCTGTAGCAGTCAGGTACAAGCTCTCTAAGTTGTTTACGTTCATTGTTATTGTAATGTTATGTGCTTTGAGACATAAGGTAGTTTACTGCCATCTCTTGTGACGCTTTGCTGAGAGCAGCTGTGTTTTGTGTGCCTTCATGTGTTTTGGAGGAGGCGTGGCTTTGGGCGGTGATTTGAAGGGAGGATGGGATGGTATGCTTTCAATGCTAGCAGGCTAACGTTAGCATTTCCCAGATCTCCTACTGCCCCTTTAATGGATGAATACTAGGGCTGGGCAATAAAACAATAACGATATGTATCGCGATAGACACGTGATCGATATCAATAAAAAATGTGTTCGATAAAACGTTCGATATTTTTTTATTCTTCGTCGGAAGAAAACAGAGGTTGCGAAGCAAGTTTGGTTGCATTAACAAAGGCACTCGCTCTCTGGTAACCTAGCAACGTAGGGAGTGACACGCTAACAGCCAATCATGTAACAGTATCATGTATGGTTGCGCCATATCGTTGTCTCGTGCTGGTCTGCTGGATTCCTCTTCAGTAACCGGCAACTGATAAGCAGAAAATGAGTGCCGCAGCGAGCGAGGAAATTGTAAATAAAAGAGGAAAAGTCAGCTCGCCAGTATGGCAGTTTTTTGGATATTATAAGTCTGACCGTAGTCAGACAAATGTCGTCTGCAAATTATGCAAGACCCGTCGTCCCCGCCAAGACTGGTAATACCACGAACTTGATGTACCACCTTAGCCGCGCTCACCCTTTGGAGCACAGCCGTATTCAACCAACAACATCTGTAGCTGCAACACCGCACAACATTTTAATTATTTGAGTTTTCCATAGTTGTTGACATTTCTGTCTTAATAACTGACGGGATTATGATCAGAGGAAGGTTAAGTTTAAAATAAAAATGTTTAAATGTAATATATTTTTCTCCTGGTCCTTATTTTAAATGGGTCCGAAAAAATATCAATAATTATCGATATCGACCGATATGAAACACTGATATCGTGATACAGTTTTCAGCCATATTGCCCAGCCCTAATGAATACAATAAATGATAGGTTGTTATCAGAAGACAGCTGTACTGTTTTCAGTACAACACCACATCTGCAAAAGTGTATGCAAAAATGAATAAATGAATAAAATGTTTGCTAAGACAAGCATTGCGTACACTATGGACTTAAGGCCCGTTCACATCAAAGACGATAACTATATAAAGATAATGATAAAGATACAGTTAAAAAAAAAATCGTTCTTATAGAATAGCAGTCCACACCACAGCTATAACGATAACAGCACAGAGAAACGATATCGCTGGTTGGAATCATTTTCAGAACGATTTTATCCAGCTGATGAACCATAAAAAAATTGACAGCCAATCAGAATCCATCCTGCTGTAACGAGGTCGAGCATTTAAAGTGACAGACAAGCACGCGCTTAAAGTAAACAGAACGATATCATCCGCTGGTGTGGACGCTAATATAGTTATCGTTCTTGGTGTGAACGGGCCTTTAAACTTAAAACAGCATAGCAACTCCTTGGTAACCACAACATTCCAGCTCTATGACAGAGTTGTGCACAGATAACACCACTCACACTTTCTTCAGAAAATCTAGTGTATCTGAACACACCCTCCTGTCATCTCCTCAGGCCACACAAAAGCACGCTTCCTTCGTGCAGAATAACCTGTGTTTTGACAGGCAGGATTGTCTTCTCACCTCTAAAGCGGAGCGCTCTCATGCTCGCTGTTCTTTAGTCTTCACACAAGAGCCTGTTGTTTTCAGGCCGTGTGGCAGAATGCAGCTGAAAGGAGAATGCCTGCGGGGGAGAGACGAGGAGTGGAGAATGCAGTGAGTTTAGGCAACGAAAGAAAAAGAGAGAAAAAAAAAACTACAGCTGTCTCTGGATGTCATATTAATGCATATCAGAGACACACAACTCTCCAAAGCTATTTTAAAACATCCTTTAAAAAAGTTTCAGAAAGGAGCATGTCACAGTGCAGTTTTTGAGTGACGTTTTGATGCAATGACATTATCGGTTTACCTCATGCATTAATCTGACACACATAAAAATATAGACTTGACAATTCTGTGAATTGGGTCCTCCCTCGAAATCGAGTCTCCCCAAACTGTCAGTTAATGATTATCCTAAGTATATATGAAAGAAATTAATTTAAAATACCCATATAGCTTACTGTATGATGCATAAGAAAACAAAATGAATTTAATTTCTTACTCCTGATAAGCTGTTAATTGTTTGTTTCATTTATAACTGAAATATCTGGACATTTAACATTTTTTACTTAGAAAATTCACTTATACAACTTAACACATCATTACATTAAAGGATTAGTTCACTTTTAAATAAACTTTTGCTGATAATTTACTCACCCCCATGTCATCCAAGATGTCCATGTCTTTCTTTCTTGAAGGTTTGAAGAAATGAAAGTTTTTGATGAAAACATTCCAGGATTTTTCTCCATGGACTTCAATGGACGCCAAACGTTTCAAAGTCCAAATGACAGTTTCAGTGCAGCTTCAAAGGGCTTTAAACGATACCAGACGAAGAATAAGGGTCTTATCTAGCGAAACGATCGGTCATTTTCGAAAAAATATGTAAATGTACATGCTTTATATAAACAAATGTTCGTCTTCTAAGTGCTTCCGCCAAAACCGCATTTCCGTATTCTCCAAAAAGTTTACGCTGTATGTCCTACGCCTTCCCTATTCAACTTACGGAAAAAATGTAACTGGCGCTGCGTTCGTTCCGTAAGTAGAATAGGGAAGACGTAGGACCAGAGCCGTTGAAATATTTAACGGCTCTGCGTAGGACATACAGCGTAAACTTTTTGGAGAATACAGAAATGCGGTTTTGGCGGAAGCACTTAGAAGGCGAACATTTGTTTATATAAATCATGTACATTTACATTTTTTTTTTTTTTCGAAAATGACCGATCGTTTCGCTAGATAAGACCCTTATTCCTCGTCTGGTATCGTTTAAAGCCCTTTAAAGCTGCACTGAAACTGTCATTTTGACCTTCAACCGTTTGGAGGCTATTGAAGTCGACTATAAGGAGAATAATCCTGGAATGTTTTCGTCAAAAACATTCATTTCTTTTCGACTGAAGAAAGAAAGACATGAACATCTTGGATGACATGGGGGTGAGTAAATCAGCAGGAAAAGTTTATTTAAAAGTGGACTAATCCTTTAAATATGATTGTAAATACATGTAGGGAAAGTGCAAATGCGTGTATAAACTAAGCTGTCTGGCTAATCGGGTATCTGGTTTTTTTTTTTTTTTTTTTTTTTTTTTTTAATGAACAGTTTGCAAGTAACAACAATTAACATTCAAGCCATTAACATATACTGATAGTTGAAATTAACAATGATAATAATGCTAATCGGTCCTGTATGCCACGCTTGTACATAATACAACATAAATGGTCATTATAATGTAGTTGAAACAGCATTTATAATAAGATGATTTTGTAGGAATTGTAAACAGGCGCTAAAGAGAGTGCCTATGAAAAGAAATTCGAACCAATGGGATCGCGTGGGATCCTAATGGAGACCCGATTTTGGGGTCCCAAATTGTCACTACACCGGTCAAGGTTTAGCTGGTTAGCATGGGTCAGTTAGCCTCAGCTGGTAGATGGTGCATTATTATTTTTATTATCTGATTGTTTTATTTATTTAAAAGAATGAAATGGACAGAGTGAATGGTCACATGGCTTATGACTCAAAACATGTTTCATAACTTTTTGTTTTAATTCTTAATACCTCTTGTTTACTGTTGTTGCTAAATTTACTGTTTACTGTTCATTATAAAAGCACAGTTTTTGTCAAACCAATAAAATTGAAACAAACAAAAATTGAGAGTGAGACGTTCAGCTGTATAGGTAAGACAAGAGTTTTTTATTTTAAATATATGATCACATAAACCACCAGAAAAACCATGATTCTGCAGTTCCATCATATCTTTCCATTACGGCTTTTAGATGTGCATTTTTCCTCATAAGAGGTAATATGAAGAGGATTACATAAAGATCACTGCACCAAACCATCATCCACTCCCACTCACCAGAGAGCTGCACATTCTGGTGTTCATTTAGCTGTGAGACGGGCCGGGATCACATCAGTGCTGCGTCTGCTGGCTGAATGTGCTGACTTCTGCTTCTCTACACAGCTTTTTAAAGTAAAAATATATCTGTCTTTATCCTTTCAGCAGGAAAATGCACCCTGTGCATGTGGCAAACCACAAGAAAAAAATGGGGAAGGGTTTATTTTTTGTAATGTTCATTTTGCTGTCCTCTGCTGTTGTTGAGGAAACTTATGACATCACTGCAACAAGTGTAGAAAATTTGAGGGACTATTACTATAACACATTTTAATAAAAACCAAGTGTACTCATGAGTGAAGGTCTTTTCTTGAACAATTGGAATTTCCATGGCATTTTCACAGCTCATTTAAAATTTATGGGCTAAAAGCTCAGAAATACCCTGCTTGAATGAAACTCTTAAAAGAAGCAAGTATTTTCACAAGAAAAAGAAGCATTTTATTATTAAACTCTGAGGCTGAGATGAGTGTGCATACTGTACGGTTGTGTAGTCAGTGGAACAGAATACTACATCACCCTAGAGGCTCCGTCTCACAGGAGAAACAAAATCCTAAAACTCTCTCAAAGAAACCAGCCTCATCAGCACAGACCTATTAAAACACAAATCACATCCTCGCCTTTTTCTTCCTCTGCTTGTATAATCCACCTCTGAATTTCTCAAGAAAAAAAAAATGCTATGGGAATGGAGAATCTTTGAGGTTGCTGTTTTACTTTCCCAAGGAAAAAAAGATAAAGGGAGTGAAACAAAAAGATGTTCACTACAGCACATAATTTGCCCTCCATGTTCACCACTTTAGAGCTTTCTATCTATCTCTCTATCTATCTATCTATCTATCTATCTATCTAAATATTTATCATATTGCATGCACATGCACATTGCACATAGATTAGATGAAAGACATCCCAGGGGTTTTTAAGTATTGTTTAGATGTTAGCACACAGTTACAATGAGAGCTTTTAGAAAAAAAAAAAAAAAAAATAGCTGGATTTGATTTTGCAAATGGATCTGCAAATGGCCAGGCTTTTGTCTTAAACATGTGCCCACAAATTCCCATAGCACCATCTGCTTTTGTTTTCAGAGTTACATCTCTGAAATATTCAGCACTTATTAGTCACACAGAGTGTTGATCTCAGAAAATTTCTAGAGTGCCTGCTGTGTGAACACAAACACATCCCAGGATTGATCCCGGAATGGGGACCTAGTAACATTGCAGGGATCAGTCCCGGAACATGCCCTGTGTGAACAAAAGGCAGGACCAATGACGTAAGGGGTGCGTCGTAGTGATGACGCTAAAGCTGAGATTGTTCACCAGCTTAGTGGAATGGTTCGCGATGTAGTAGTTTATGATTGAATCAGAGGAAAAAAATGCACGAGCGTGGTTTCTTGAGAGAGAAATCGCAGATCATAAGCAAACTTAAAGGGTTAGTTCACCCAAAAAAGAAATTTCTGTCATTTATTACTCACCCTCATGTCGTTCCACACCTGTAAGACCTTCGTTCATCTTCAGAACACAAATTAAGATATTTTTGATGAAATCCGATGGCTCAGTGAGGCCTGCATTGCCAGCAAGACAATTAACACTTTCAATGCCTAGAAAGCTACTAAAAAACATATTTAAAACAGTTCATGTGACTACAGTGGTTCAACCTCAATGTTATGACATGACGAGAATACTTTTTGTGCACCAAAAAAACAAAAAAAACAACTTTATTCAACAATATCTAGTGAAGGGCGATTTCAAAACACTGCTTCATGAAGCTTCGAAGCTTTACGAATCCTTTGTTTCAAATCAGTGGTTTGGAGCATGCATCAAACTGCCAAAGTCACGTGATTTCAGTAAACTAGGCTTCCTTATGTCATAAATGTTTCGAAATTTCAATGGTTAACCACTGGGGGGCATGATTTTGGCAGTTTGATACACGCTCCGAACCACTGATTCGAAACAAAAGATTTGTAAAGCTTCATGAAGCAGTGTTTTGAAATGACCCATCACTAGATATTGTTGAATAAAGTCGTTATTTTGTTTTTTTATTTTGTTTTCATAACATTAAGGTTGAACCACTGTAGTCACATGAACTGTTTTAAATACGTCTTTAGTAGCTTTCTGGACATATGAAAGTGTTAATTGTCTTGCTGGAAATGCAGGCCTCACTGAGCCATCGGATTTTATCAAAAATATCTTAATTTGTGTTCTGAAGATGAACGAAGGTCTTACGGGTGTGGAACGACATGAGGGTGAGTAATAAATGACATAATTTTCATTTTTGGGTGAACTAACCCTTTAAGACGCTGCAGAGACATTACACATCACATCCCGATGTCTCGTGTCTTTACAGGATCTTTACGGGATGTGCATGAACGCATGCACAGATTCCAGAAAATCACTGACAGTGTGAATGATCCAAAATACACATTATCAGTGTATTTTCCAGAATCTCTATGTGAAAGGGGCAGATTCCACTCATTTCTTCAGTCTTCTGTTAGGCTAAAAAAAGAATATTGTGATAGAAATAAATGAACACGAAATGTTTTTTGCTATTTAACTTGGTGTTTTGGGTTATTTTAGGATGTATATGACATGCATTATCAACATGTTTGATTATAAACATGTTTGATGTTTGTTTTTCACTCCCCTCGTGTGGCACCCCTAAACATATGTTATGTATGTTATGCATATTCTAGTCCTCATTTTTTCACCCCTAGTCTTGCAGCCTGAATCCCACATATCTACAGCATTTAAAATCATGCAAATTATGTAATGAGAGCACAACACAGCCTGAGGACGTTCCACAAGAGACCATCATCTACGCTCCCCAGAGGATCTCCATACATTTGAACAACCTTCCTCGTGTTTTTGCCCTCGGCCACAGATAATTATTCGTGCAGTTTCACTTCTGTTTTCCTGGGCTCTTAAAAAGTTTGGCTACTTCAGAGCAAAGAAAGTGAGCACAGAAGACCATAACGGAGCTTTAAGCTGACTTCGAACACTCTAATTTAGTCTTTGCAATGAGCTGGATAAAAACAATTTGCACAAACACTTCAGCCACTTAGGACTGACTACATGGGTACATCTGAGTAGCTCTGAATTCAAATCTAAAGGCATATCATTAATGAACTTGTAACCATGCGTGATGATTTATTTCGACTTGTTCATGGGTGTTTGTGCAGCATGTTCATGAGCAGGGTTTTCATTTGCGCAAATAACAGTATAAATCTCTGGGAGAAAAGATACTCATTAGGTGATTGTGGTAATGGGCCATGTTCCCATGTCTCTTTTCTGGTGATGGAGGAACTGGAGGGAACCGGTACATAATTGGCTGTGTCGCTTCGTTAGCCATTTTTTAATTAGCATAAACAAGTCTTATTCATCAAATGTTCAGGCTCATTAGTGACCCATCTCTGCTAATTGTTCAATGGCAGAGTGGAAGAACTGCATGTGTGTTAGAGAGAGGAATAGAAATGGCTCCTATGGGACGACACTGCTGTTTCCCTATATGATTATGATATATGTCATATTGTCCACCCTTTCCCCTCAATTCCCTGCTGGATGGGACCTTTGGTCTTCTTACTGTACCCAGGCCAACTAAATGGCTTGTGTGTTTATCATAAGACAAGAATAGAGAAGAGGGGAAGATAGAGTGTTTGACATTCTTCTAAACAGTAATTAGATTAAATGGACAGCAAATGGAAAAATGATGACTGTTTTCAAACTGGTTTCCTGAATGTTCCCCGTCACTGGTTAGGGAAACAGTTCTGCACCAAACTTAGATGTTTATCTCCCCTGAGGATAAATACAAATGATTGATTGTTGTCTTTGCATACTAAGCTGGGATAAGAGAAAATATTTTAATATAAAATGTAGAAAATTACTTTTATTTTATTCATTGGGAGTTGTTTGGATTATGAAAAGTGATCTCTCTAACACATGGTTGGAAAGGAGAGGCTGAAAAATAAGAGGGCTTAGTCCAGCCAAAAATAAGTTTGGATCAAGTTCATTACAATGTAACATTCAATGTGAGCATTCACTCAAAAAAAATTACTTTTACTGTTGTTAGTTTCACTCAAACCACCCTTGTCCTCATTACTAAAAAAACTCATGTAACTACATGAACGTAATTTAACTGCGTTGTTTCTACTAAAAATGAGTATTGTCAGCTTTACTTAGTAAGTGTTTGTTCAGTCAACTTAACATTGCTGAGTGAAACGCACAAATTAATGTTGACATAACTAACTGAGCAGTGGATCCGTAGTTCCCAGCATGCTTTGCAAGGGACTCCATTAGGAGAGTAAATTTAGGGATTGAAGTGTTATTTTATGTGTTTTTCAGTAAAGGGAAAGATGTTGTTAGTTTATGTTAGTGTTTAATGTTCAGTTATGTTCGACATTTAGAGGAGTTTCTGTAATGTTTTTTTTTAATTTTGTGGTTACCATTATGAAGAAGAGTGTCGCCTTTGTTTAGGCTGTGCACACTCATATACATTTGTTTAGGATGGAATTGCTGCTGTCAATTCAATTGAGTTTGTTCAATGCGGTTTTTTTTTTTGAGTGCATTTTGTAGAGAAAATAGTTCATTTAATAAGGTAAATTAAGTTGGTAACACTTTAGTATAGGGAACACATATAAACTATTAACTACAACTTTTCCCTTAATAAACTCCTAATTTACTGCTTATTAATAGTTAGTAAGGTAGTTGTTAAGTTTAGGTATTGGGTAGGACTAAGAATGTAGAACATGGTCATGCAGAATATGGCATTAATATAGGCTTAATAAGCACTAATAAATAGCCAATATTCTAGTAATATGCATGCTAATAAGCAACTAGTTAAACTACCCTAAAATAAACTATTACCATTAAGTCAATAAATGCGTTCACCTTACGTAATAAACATAACATTATTTAGTAAACTGCACATATAAATATTATGTGACAGTGACATTCAAATTATTTGTATTTACTCAAAGAAATTTTGTCAGCTTTACTTAAATTTCTTTTGTTCATACAACAAAATTGTTATTTGTACAAATTACTCAATATAGTTGTGTGGAACCACTTGACACTTCTTTTTTAAGTAAATCCAACAATTCATTTTTTTGAGTGTTGGTGGGGATTTTTCAGTTAATCATTCTGCGGGTTACATACATACACCAGTAGGTGGCGAGAAGTGACTGTTTTATATTGGAGAGTCAATTGCTGCGTCCCAATTCGGAGCAGTGTTGCCAAAGTGTGCGTTTTTTATTCCACGGAATTGGGCTACTTTAACACTGTTATCGCGGGTTGTTTTTCATGTCCGCAGGTTGAAATGACCCCAAATAACATGAAATTTAGCCCCTGGAATGCGAATTTTACCAGGGGAACCCCGCCAAAAACGTTGATTTTAACTTCCGGAACGTGAATTTTACCAGGAATTTTACCCCCCCTGAAATGCGATTGGGCTAGTTTTTGAGTAGCAATTGGGCGGATTTTGTTGTGAAAACCTGGCAACCCTGATCTCCATCCTTCGAAGGCTGCATTCGAAGGACGATTGCATCACCGTGGCACGACAAAGGCTGTCCCAATTCAAAGGCTCCCTCAAATGCAGCCTCCAAATACATCCTTCGTTTCCCATGCAATGAAGGACACAACAGATCCTTCACGGCCTTGCCTACCCCAGAATTCATTTCGCGCCAATGACGACAGAATTGTTTTTAAAAAATTGCTGAGTTACACTTTTAAACGTAAGTATTGGGTTTCAACTTACTCTAATAGTTAATGATACAAATGTAAAAAAAAAAAAAAAAAAAAAAATAAGGCAGTTTAAATGTTGAGATATCTTACTGAGATGCGATAGTTTATACTCTTTATTACAAAAATGGATCACGGTGAACATATTTAGACAGTTTGTGAACCCTGTTTTGTTTTCGGGCAGTTTAATAACTTTATTAACTCAAAAAAAGTCAAGTACAAACGTTACTGCCACTCATCAATGGGAAAAAACACAATTCATTCAGGAACGAAACAAGTGTGCCTCGAATGCATTCATGAATTATTGAATCAACAGATTTGTTCAAAGCACTGATTAATTCAGTATTGTGTGTTACTCTAAGACCTTCATTTGGAACTATTTTCACTTGGACCTTCAGTTGGAACCTCCAAGCAATAAACGTTCGCTTTTTAGAAAATTTCCCTTAGAGAAAACTGATAGTAGTTGCAGAACGCCGTTACCATGGCTCACCCATTAGTTATTTATAGAGACATCTTTGTTGATTGGAATCCTGCCTCTATAGGCTACGGTGTTTTATAGTCAAATCCAGTATCTGACATTTAAACTGCAGTTTGAGCTCCAATCATCTCTATGACTCCATCAAATGAGCTACAGTCACAGAATTGCCCAAAAAATTATAGGGAAAGATACACAAATGCGCATGAGCGTGTGTGTTTGTGTTATTGTCTCCACCGACGTGAGCTGAATTTAAATACCGGACCCTCGCTCTCTCAGTAAACAGCACTCCCTGTCATGTATATTCAACACTGAATCTAATTAGCATTCACTGTGCAGAGCAGTAGATTACATTCAGAAATCAGAAAGAGACCAGAGGTCTCTGACCCAGACTTTCATTCCTCAGCCCCGCCCATACATTAGCATAAGACACAGATTTTAGTGCTGATAGGGAGCACGTGCAAACGAGATTTATGGCGTTGTGGTCAGGCTGTAATCAGAGACCTGAGAGCAAACGCTGTCGCGCAGGATAAAATTTATACAGCAAATGAAATGCTATTACTTGCCCTGTTATGGGGTTGGTCGGGGGCTTTCTTCCCTGTTCTTCCCCGAGTCCCAAATTGGGATTAATTGTCAGAGTGAAAGATGGCTGTGTTGTTTTGTTGCTGTGAATCTCCATAATGAATAAAAATGGCTATGCACCATTAGCAGATTGATCTCTCTTTTTATTTAAATCATTAAAATGGGTTGGAGAGAGATTAATTTATGAAGTTAATGTGTTTTTCTGTCACATGGCTTCATTTTTTCTCCTCCTGTTATTGCACTTGGTAATAAAGAGAATTTTCGGCTGTGAGCACATCAAGACCCTAAGTGTGAATGTTGGCTTCATAATAGTGCTATAAAACACATCTCAGGATGTAATGGTAGTGTTTGTATTGTTTTGCAATGTGCTAAGGATCACTTCCTTCAGAAATAGACTCCCACAATTACATTAAAACATCAGAGATGAACAAAAAGATGCCAATAGTGGTCTTTATATATTCCAGCAATGAATATACACCGATCAGGCATAACATTATGACCACCTTCCTAATATTGTGTTGGTCCCGTTTTTGCTGCCAAAACAGCCCTGACCCATCGAGGCATGGTCTCCACTAGACCCCTGAAGGTGTGCTGTGGTATCTGGCACCAAGATGTTAGCAGCAGATCCTTTAAGTCCTGTTGTGAGGTGGGGCCTCAATGGATCAGACTTGTTTGTTCAGCACATCCCACAGATGCTGGATTGGATTGAGATCTGGGGAAATTGGAGGCCAAGTCAACACCTCAAACTCGTTGTTGTGCTCCTCAAACCATTCCTGAACCATTTTTGCTTTGTGGCAGGGCGCATTATCCAGGGAATATCGTTTCCATGAAAGGGTGTACATGGTCTGCAACAATGCTTAGGTAGGTGGTACGTGTCAAAGTAACATCCACATGGATGGCAGGACCCAAGGTTTCCCAGCAGAACATTGCCCAAAGCATCACACTGCCTCCGCATTGTTTCCATAGTGCATCCTGGTGCCATGTGTTCCCCAGGTATCGATGCCACAGGTCCATAAATGCCTGATCTTTTCTGTCTTTTAAACTCTAATCTTGGAGGAATTCAACAGTAAAATACCTGCATATCAAAAGTTAGTTTCTTTGGATCTCAGGACAGAACTGTTATTAAATATCTTTGTGCCTGACCATGACATATGTCAAGAAAACAATATCTCCCTTGTCGTTTCCATCCAATCAAAAGTGGAAGACTCTCAGGAGTGGAGGAAGTTGTCAGATCAGGCACCAGGTGGTGTCTTCCTTCTCATAGCCACAGAAAGCCTTCAGCCATTGAGAGCTAAGGTCTCAAAGGAGTGAATAGTGAGGGTTTCTGTGAGTGATGGATTGAGCGAATGTGTGTATGTGTGTGTGGTCGAAGCGGCAGATCTTGTGTGCTCCCCCTTTTTTGTTTTAATTGTGCCGCTGTAGCAGTCACCCTTCTGCCTCTCTAACCCTTCCTCTCGTCTCCCCGTCACTCATGGTGTGTAATTAGAGAGAGATCTTCCACAGCACCTCGACACAAAGCTTGACTGACAGCAGGACTCTTGAGCTGTATCTATGTTACACTTTCAATAAATATAGTGTAAGGTCTGTGCACTGAGCCAGTGGAGACCATTAGCACTTGGAAAAGCACATGTTCCAAAGTTTTTTTGATTGATCTCTCAATCAAACATGGGAATGTGCAATTCCCATGGGTGGTGAGTTCACATCATTTTATACAACAAAAAAGCGCACGATTTTTAGAAAAAAATGGAAGCATTAAAGGTCGACCCCTAAACCTAATTGTCATGAAATAAGATTTGAAAATAAGATAGTATGAATTCATACGATTTAGCCACCAATTCGCCAAAATGTAAAACAGTTACAAAAACTTTATGTTGCAGTATGTTCGAATTAAAAAAATATTCATGTCTTTCGATAAAACTGTAAACTGCAACTATGAAAGCACCAAATTCTCTCACTTGACTATTGTGACAACAAAAAACAAAAAACAAAATGGCAGAAGCTTCAACATCTATAGATAGTATCTCTACTCATTTTGTCTTTTTTTTAGCCAGTGTTACCAGGTGTTTTCTTTGTTCTTCAGAGTTTTTCAAGGAGGTAAATTAATGTACTGCACTTACCGACAAAAATGGATCCATTTTGTGCGTTGCCATAGAAATAAACAATTTCTGAATCGAAGAACGAGTTGCCATCTTATAATTACAGTAATTGTGAGATGCATTAGTTGTGCTTTAAAAATGAATACAAGCACCTTTTAAAGAAGTTCATACAAAAATTCCCCTCCATCATATATACTCATCTAAATGCATCGTGACAGGTTTTAACTAAGTGAAGTCACTTTATTTAAATAGCTCTTTATGCTATACAGATGGTTTCAAAGCAGCTTCACCGTAATTAAGCAGAAAAGTAACAGTGTTAATGTTGCAAAATTAATCAATTATGAACCAACTTCATTTCAAGCTGTAAAGCAGCTCTACAGAAGACAATCGTTTCATTATTTAGCTCAATGTAGTTAAATGTTGATTCAATTCACTTCAATAACAATGATACCAAATACAATTGGTTCTTGCATGTCATGTGACCAATCACTATGCATTAAGCTGCTGTTGAAATTTTGGTTTGTCTTTAAAAAAAAGGACTTGTAATATAGCACACAAGTAATCTAGACTACTTTTATGATATTTTTATAGTACTTTTTTGTCATTTTTAAAGCTCAACAGCATCCATCCCCATTCAATTCCATTGTATAGAAAAGAGCTGGACAAATTCCGGTTGTGTTCTGGCAAAAGAAAGTCATTGATTTAGAATGACATGAGGGTGAAGTGATGTCATTTATTTATTTATTTATTTATTTTTTTTATGTGAAGTATTCTTTCAACCTTTTTCTAATAGAGAAAGAATCCAAAGCAGAAAGCAGAGAGTGATTGAGTGTGAGAAACTGTGAGAGGAATGCAGGAACAGTAAGGAGAATCATGTTCCTACTCACGGATACAGCAGGATTGTGGTGTGTAGGATCGGATGCACAATAGGTGGGAGATTTTGAGGAGATCAGTCTGCAGTCAGGGATCAAACTGCTCTGAAGTGCTTCTTACTGCCTGTAACCAAGTAAATGTTGAAATCTTACAGTTTTAAAATATTTTATAATTTTAATATTTAATATATATATATATATATATATATATATATATATATATTGTGCATTGCAATTCACTGCGTTCCAAGTCAAGCCAAGCATCACTACATTTGTCATTTTTAGGGGATTATTATACATTGGCATGGATGTGGTTCACTAGTAACTCCCTAGCAACACAAAGGACACCCTAGCAACCGCATAGACACATACTAGAGCACAACTCACATTTTCATCAGAATAAACTAATCTTGTTTAATGCATACTCTGTGAAATTAATAAATCATACCTGCAAACATCAGATGGGCGAAAAAGGTGATTTTTATATTTTTCCTTCTAAAAATTTAGAAGAAAAGCAGTTGAAATCATTTTGGAAAAATTCTAATTGAACAACATGTTTAGGAAGCAGCTTTGTTCTGAAACAACACCAATGTCTGTAACATCCTAAACTGTAAAATGACCAGTAAAGTGATGTTTTAAACAACTTTGCAGTTCAAATGTTTTGACAAAAATAAATAAGTTTTATAAAATGATAAATCTCACATTTGAGCCTTATAAATGATTATGTATGATACAGTATACATAACTGGTCTGAACAAAAATGGTAGACAGGCTGGGAAAAAAAAAAAAAAAAAAATGCAAATTCACTGTTTGACAGTAGGTGATGTTTATGGAGAAGCAGAAATACAGTAGGTACCATGGTTAATCTTGGACACAACACTTTAGGACACATTATTCAGAGGTAAGATAAAAGGAAAATGCCATCAAAACTTTTCTGATTCAGAGATACAGTCACATAACAAAAACTCCCCCGGTTTGTCAAATCAAGTCATATTTATTTCTGGACAATGTTTGTAACCGTCACAAACTGCTCTGACACACACAGGTTGAGAATCCAAATGCAGCTTTATTAAGGCAGGAACACACCAAGCCGACGGTCGGCTGAAGTTGGTCCTCATCTGCTTTTTTTCGGCCGATTCGACATGTTGAATTGGCGTCGGAGCTCGTCGGTCCGTCTGGCCATCTGATCATTCTGATTGGCTGTTCAGCTACTGCCACCTGCTGGTACGGAAAGGCACTTCATCTTACGCAGGCACAGAATGAACATGCTACTTGGCCATCGGGTGTCGAGCGTTGGTTTGGTGTGTCAGGGCAACTTTGGACCCAGACACTGCCGACGTGAGCCAACCCCACAGTCTGCTTTCGTCGCCTTTAGAGTAACCCAGAATCGTAGTCCAAAATACAAGTGAAGGGCCAAAACCACAGGGCAAACAATAACCATAACCATAACACATGAGACGAGAGAGCACTCAGAAATGTAGTGCGACACTAACAAGACTTCGCAAAGAATGACTGAAAACACATGGCTTATAAAGACAGAGTCAACAAGGTAATGAGACACAGCTGAAAGTAGTGACACATAATGAGTCCAGGCAATGGATTATGGGAAATGCAGTTTGTGATGAGATAGCACAGGAGTCGAGAGGCATGCCCTCTAGTGGAAATCCAGCTGGTGGATGAAACGGAAACTGTATTGCTAGCACTTCTCATGTTATTGCTTAACTGTCAACCCCCTTTTTGAGCATAGACATGAAAATGCACTATCCAAACCTAAAAGGTTGTAATTCAAGAATTCTTTGGAATATAGACATAAGGTTGGTCACATTTTAAAGAAGACACTCAGCAGATTATTCCTGAAGTGAAAGCCTTCAGAAAGTTTATATTTACTGTAAATCAAATGTACTACACTAAATGCACTTTACTTTTTATATAATTTTATATAAAATATATATTTTATAAAATATTTTTTACTATAAAATTGCTATCAAATCAAAGCCATATGTCTAAACAAGTTTTGTTCCAAATTTGAAGTTGATATCACAAAAATTGAAGTTCCCATGAGATTTTGTTTAGGCACTGTCCCAAAAATATCCACCGGGTGTCACCCACATTCCATTGACATTTTTTGATGCACTCTCCTGTAACAAATTTATAAATTTATATCCAAATGTCACTTCTATCACAAAACAATCACCAAATATGGAACCTTGAGACTCAGACCTTTCCGACGATATGTGTGTTTTCAAGATTAGAAAAAGTTTTAAATATAAAGTAGTTTTTTTTGATGATGATATGAAACCTGACACCACCCCCTAGGGGAGGAGCCTGCTAAAAGAATTTTGAGTTTCTATGATAAAGCAAATGATACCTAATTTATGATGTTTACTCAATATGTGATATGAAAAAATGCGCTAAATAAAAAGAGCGCCAAGCGTCCCGCTAATGGGACGGTGACAGTAAGGGGTTAAGAAGAATTGCTTGTTGTATGTTTTTCGCTTGTTGTTGTTGTTGTTGCATGATGTTAATGTTTAAAATATCTAAATATCTTCATGCCTCAGTTAATGCAACAAGTTTGCAGGTATGATAAAGGCAAAAAATATTAAATCCAAAAAATTTTAATAAATATTATATATATATATATATTTCTTTATATAATATATATACCTTTTTTCCCCTTACATCGTGAAAATGCCATTGTCTCTTTCTCTTTCTTTTTTTTTTAAGCATTGTGTCTATAATCACTTTCATTCAAAAAGCAGAAAAGTCCCTCATTCCCTTCTCGAGTCCCATCAGCCCACAGCATGCATATGGAGGCCCTGTGGGGACAAAAAGTGTCACGTTTGATGCCTTCTAAAACGTTTATCCTACGCCTCTGCCATTCCCGTCTTGATCCTCCCAGACACAAAGGTGGGGAAAACCCCGGCTACAGGTATTTTTCCTGGATTCTGCATCCCAGGGGAGGAGAGGATGGAATGCCTGGCAGAAAGAAATCACTTGTCCATAGTGAGCGAGAAGCATTATGTGACTCGATAGGAGGACAAAGAGGTCTGAGATAATGAATTAGATTAAATAGGGGAAAAGTTGAGTAATGAAAAAAGCCACACAAAGGCAGTGCAGAGAAAACAACAGTGGTACAAAAGGGGAAGTGAAAAAATAGCCACCCTGATCTGACTGGTTATTTTGTAGTTTTACTGAAGCAATTAAAGCCATTGTACATGGTGAATGGTGCTATGAATGCAGATTATGAGTGCAATGGAAATTTGTACTCATTCTCAATTATCTTTTTTCTCTGTACTTCATGCCTAACATCACACACACACACACACACACACACACACACACACACACACACACACACACACACGGCCTCAGAGACGTCTCCCTTCTGTTTTGCCAATTCTAAAGGTCACAGCAGTTTTCCCATCAGCGCGCATGAAGTATTAGCCCAACGCCTGTGGAGAATAACAGTTTTCCATCTTCATTCCCCCTCAGGTGCGTTTCAGACGCTCTTTTTCACAGGTCTCTCACAGCGCGTTAAAACACACATGCGGCTGTTGATGCCGCAGGTAACACTCAATAGACAGGCCAATCGTAATGATATTCCTGCTCATTTGCATAAAGCACAAGGGTTTGTGGGTGCCATCAGTTAGATCGATGCTGTTGTGCTGTCTGAAACAGATGAGGGCGACTTGCCTTTGACCTTATTTAAAAGACGACGCTTGAATAATCGCAAACTCTATCATTTATCCCAAAAGGCGGTTTAGAAAGCCAAGGAAGTACTTTTGAAAACTCCCTTTCCATTCGGCTGTCATTGGGATGGAGCTCTGTGCTGTACCCCTGTTGTTTGGACGGGTTATAAATGTTATCTTGATGTACTGTGACACGTTTGTTAGCGAGAACAGAAGACAATGTGCAGAGAGCCAATGACAGCTGACCTCTGAGCCGCTGGGAGATGGAGAGAACTCTGGTTACCATGGCGCCCAAATGACTTCCAAGAGAGTTCCGAAATCGCCATTGAAGCGTTTCCATTGTTTCACTCAGGTCATCATAATTATGCAGTCACCACGGATACAAGTTATTATGTTTATAATATTACCTTTTTTGAGAACTGTAACTGTAACTGACAAGTTGTAAATAAAACAAAGATTATGGTAACACTTTATAATAACTGCACACTATGAAGCATTAGTTAAGCATTAGTAAACAGTCAAATCATCATTTATAAAGCATTAATAGACATTAGTAAGCAGTTTATAAATACACCTATAAAGGCTTTGTTCTTGATTTATAAGCATATCTATAATGTGTTTAATAATTGTATTTTCATACTTAATTTAGAAATGATTAATTATTAATAAAGTATTACATTATTTACAAACCAGTTATTTAGGAGTTGTCAGTGGTTCATAAGATCATTTAGGAAATGTAAGTAAATGATTAATAAACTATTTAAACATACATTTATACATTTTATTATTTAGACATATAATAATAGTTACTTAGTGTGTTAATAAATGCTTTATTAATACATATTCCTACTGTAATTCATGATTAATTCAGGTAGTTATAAAACATTTAGTAGTTGTCAGTTAACTATTTTTGTGAGCTCATGTAAAGTGAGCACTATTTATGCCTCGTAAAGCTTTACAAATACGATTTAAAGGCTCAGTGATCTTCTGCACTGCTGTTCTCTAATGTTTTAAAGTTAGTACTGAGGTAGTTTTGACACTGTGAAATATTTTATTATAGTTTTATAAACAATATGTTGTTGTATTTTGGCACTTCTGTAATCCAATGTTGGCATTGGTAAATTTTTATTCAGCAATGTTTACACTTTACAGAAACTTATTTTTATATCAGATTGCATAGGCTTAGTTTCATTTTACTGCACAGTTATGTTTTCTGGAGGAGTACAGGGATTTTTATTTTCTGTGAGGTTTACTTTTAATTTTATATCAAGTTACCTGTCGTAAAGTTTCATTTTTTTCCCCTTGAAATAAACATTTCTATGTTCTGTATCCTTTAAATCTCCTTTATAAAAGCTTTATGAGGCATGAATAGTCCTCACTTTAGATGAGCTCACAAAAATAGTTAACTGACAACTGCTAAATGTTTTATAACTACCTGAATTAATCATGAATTACAGTAGGAATACGTGTTAATAAAGCATTTATTAACACACTGAGTAACTATTACTATATGTCTAAATAATAAGATGTATAAATGTACATTTAAATAGTTTTATTAATCATTTACTTACACTTTATAAATGATCTTATGAACCACTGACAACTCCTAAATAACTGATTTGTAAATAATGTAATACATAATTCAGAAATGATAAATTGATAATTAATAAGTATGAAAATACAATTATTACACACATTATAAATATTCTTATAAATCAAGAACAAAGCATTTATAGCTGTATTTATGAACTGCTTACTAATGTCTATTAATGCTTTATAAATGATTAATTAACTATTTACTAATGCTTAACTAATGCTTCATAGCGTGAGTTATTCTAAAGTGTTACCAAGATTACGTGAATATGTTTTGAAAGAAAATATAATTCCAGTTTTTCTACTTCAAAATTTCACATATAATTCAATGTCTTTCTTTCTATTAATAATTATTTGAGAAATCTGCTAGCAATTCTGATTGAAAATTGTTTTAAAGTAAATCCTACAGCTTTTTTTTTTTTTTTTTCAGTGGGGCAACTTTACCCTTTTAACTTTGACCAGGAATCAACTGCCTAGAAAAATTATATTGCACCTATTGCACCTTTAAAAGAGAGCTTACATATAATCAACACCATTAATATACTGTTCTCGCTGCATTGACAAAAACCTCTTGACCATTGTGTTGCTTTGCTCATTTGACAATATTCCTCACTAGATTTACTAAATAGAGAATTTGCTTGCAAATTTCAAACAAATTAACGATCAGCAAAACATTTTAACAAAAGAAATTTAATGCAATTAAAAAACATACTGATTGCTTGCCTCCGAGTGAGGCCTCCTCGCTGTTCTGTTTTGTTCCTGGAAAATGAGCAGTAATTGCTTTTACCGTTTTACACAAAAGCCATAGCGGGGGGTGGAGGAATTGGTTTGGCGCTCACTGTAAACATGTCTAATAATGCTTGGATGTTTCAGAAGTGTGCAGAGGAGAGAAAGGAGCCGTTTAACAACCCAGCTTGGGTGTGAACAATGAGGCCGTGCTGTTTGCATAGATTTTCTCTCTCACTGAAATGGAAAAGATGCTCTGAGCGGTAAACTGCGTGAACATGTGGCCCATCTCTCCTCTGAGAGCTTTAAAACATCTCCACCCATCGTTTAGCCACCACTGCACAGACACGTGCATCAGGCTGAAAACTGAAGCTGGAATCTCCTGATAATGAAATCCTTTTTGGTTTTTATGACCTGGTGCACGGACCCTGGAATGGGAAGTGGCATCTGGAACGAGTCCGTTAGCACGATTCCTCGCATAGAGAGCCGAAACCATCCCTGCAGGCGTGCCACCAAAACAAACAAGACACAAGATGAACGATTCCCGGGGTGTCATGCTGCGAGGAGACACCTGACAGTAGAAAAGAAAACATGCACGCATGGGGAATGGAATGCAAATGATGTTTTTGTGGTTATCCTTTCATTTCGAACATTACGACAGCAAGTGAAAGAGAGAAAGAGAGGGCTATAGAAGAGGGTGAGATAGAGGTGTAATCTGTCTCTTTCCCTGTTATCTCTGACTGCAGTTATGTCACATCACCTTTAAATATTCAGCATGTGCCCATTTTATCCCAAAGGGCAGCATTTGAAATCATAACGGCCCGTCCGTTTAATTGCCAGAATGTCACCCAAGTTCTGGATCTGAATGATGTTCGTTCTATTATTAATGAGGCCCAGAAAGCACTTTGACATTTTGTATTTTGCTGGAAAATGCAAATGAGGCTGGTGTGTTACTTCAGGAATACAGGAAGTGCTGCGATGCAGATGATCACCCCTCCTGTGCACATACTGACCAATCAGAATCAAGATAGTTTCAGCAGTTTAATTTTTGAATGTTTGAAAGTTTTTGACATGCTAAGGCAAGCATCACTATTACTTTTAGAGATCTAATATGATACCTATCTATTTGACATTCTCAAATCTAGTTGAGGAGAGGTGTGCAAGTACTTTTTTTTAAAGGAAACAAAAGAAGATATTTTGACGAATTTGGGTAACCAAACAGTTGATGGGCCCCAATGACTTCCATAGTATGAGGGAAAAATACTATGGAAGTCAGTGGGGCCCATCAACTGTTTGGTTACCTATATTCTTCAAAATATCTTCTTTTGTGTTCAGCAGAAGAAAGAAATTCATACAGGTTTGGAACAACTTGAGGGTGAGTAAATGATGACAGAATTTTTATTTTTGGGTGAACTATCCCTAGGAACCCTGAGCCCTATCTAGCGATCTAGAGAATATCATACAGATTTCCGGGTATCCTCTTTTTGATTTTGCCCAGGAAATAAACATCTAGAGCATCCCAGCAAGCAACTACATAGAAATGCCTTAGCAACCACCCAGAACACCTTAACAACCATACAACAACACATTTAAACACTCAGAGGACCTTAGCACTACATAGCAACACCCTGACAACCACTCACAACACTCTAAAAATTCCGGGTTGTTGTTTGGCTCAAATGTGGCCAAACCCAACTGTTGGTTTACATTTTTAGAATTTCTTTTAAACCCAGTGGTTGGGTTTTCCATATTTGACCCAAACATGGATTGTTTCTTCAGAAAACAAGTTATTGTCACAATTGGGTGCTGTTACACTCTAAAAAATGCTGGGATGTTTCAACCCATGTTTGGGTCAAATATGGACAAACCTAACCGTTGGTTTAAATTTTTAAATTAAAATTTTTAATCAAATGGTTGCACTCTAAAAAATGATGGGTTAAAAACATCCCAAGTTGGGTTGAAAATGGAAAAACCAAGCAGTTGGGTTAAATGTTTGCCCAACGTGAACACAAAATAGGTTGAAGTTAAAAATCAGACACATAATTACTAGAGGCAACAATAATAATGAAAAGGTGAACATTTATTAATAGGCAAATTTAAGGGGGACATATCATGAAAATCTGACTTTTTCCATGTTTAAGTGCCATAATTGGGTTCACGGTGCATCTACCAACCTAGAAAATGTAAAAAAAGGACAACCCAGTAACTTTGTTTTGGCAAGCCTTTTTCTGCAAGCATGCGAAAAAATGACCCGCTCACCCGCTCCTTAATCTGCGCATTTCCACCCACAGCGCCGCCATTTTGTTTTCGCAAGCGACAACGGTGAACCAGTTCTAACGCCATGGCAAAAGTTCAAATAAAGCATGCTAACTGTTCTGTCGTTGGCTGCACAGATGAGCACAGAACACTATTTAGAGTCTTGTTAGCTTGTGTAGCCTGCAAGTTGACCCTGGAAAGCTTCATTGCTAAAAAAGGAGCGTTTCTGTCCGGGCAATATTTTGGAAAAAATAGATCATTCACAGCATTTGATAGCAATCATAAACGTTAGCCTGGTGTGTATGGCTCTGTTTGGCAAAGAGGTACGCTATGTATAGTGGGCGTCCATACGGGTTTTGCACAAAAGATTAACATGACGGCACATGCTCGTCGATGAGTTGAATCAACTCCACAGCAACTACATAAATATATACACTAACCATTCAGAAACGTCCAGATGCATTCTAAAAGTAGTAACTTCTTCCTGAGTCTCTCCATCAGTGTCTGACTCCGGTTTGAACAATGTAAGGCTGAACACCGTTACTGACAATCGTCATTTTGGCTGTGTGAGATTCTCCAGCTTTGTTGTTGTTGAGCAACCGAAGCGTGAGCAACCGAAGCGTGAGCTGTTAAAATGGAGCGCAGCTGGAAGAAAACAAAACTAGAAGTATTTCGCATTTCGTGGAGAGAGAGAATGATTGAGTACAGAAAGGCCTTAAAATCTGCTAGATCTGCTTATTTTTTCAAAACTTTTAGAAGAAAATAAACACAACCCTAGGTATTTATTTGATACAGTGGCTAAATTAACAAGAAATAAAGCTTCAACTTCTGATGTTTCCAAAGAGCACAGCAGTAATGACTTTATGAACTTCTTTACTTGCAAGATTGATAATATTAGAGAAAAAATTATAACCATGCAACCGTCTATTACAGTATCGCGTCAGATAGTGCATTGTAGTGTCCCTGAGGAAAAATTCAATTCATTTACTGCTTTAGGAGAGGAAGAATTGTCTAAACTTGTTAAATCATCAAAATCAACAACATGTATGTTAGACCCTATACCTACTAAGCTATTGAAAGAAATGCTTCCAGAGGTTATAGATCCTCTTCTTAATATCGTTAATCCATCTTTATCACTAGGACACGTACCAAAAACTTTTAAGCTGGCTATTATTAAACCTCTTATTAAAAAACCACAACTTGATCCTAGAGAATTAGTCAATTACAGGCCGATCTCAAATCTCACTTTTCTGTCAAAAATACTAAAAAAGGTAGTATCATCACAACTATGTTCCTTTTTAGAAAGAAATAGTATCTGTGAGGATTTCCAGTCAGGATTTAGACCGTACCATAGTACTGAGACTGCTCTCATTAGAGTTACTAATGATTTGCTCTTATCATCAGATCGTGGTTGTATCTCTCTATTAGTGTTACTGGATCTTAGTGCTGCATTTGACACTATTGATCACAATATTCTTTTAAATAGATTTGAAAATTATGTTGGCATTACTGGAATTGCATTGTCATGGTTCAAATCATACTTATCTGACCGTTATCAGTTTGTAGTAGTAAACGAAGAGATGTCATATCAATCACAAGTTCAATATGGAGCACCGCAAGGCTCAGTACTAGGACCGTTGCTGTTCACTCTGTACATGCTACCCTTGGGAGATATCATTAGGTAGCATGGCGTTAGTTTTCACTGTTACGCTGATGATACTCAGCTCTATATTTCTTCGCGCCCTGACGAAACTTACCAATTCACAAAATTAACAGAATGCATAGCTGATATAAAAAATTGGATGACCAGTAATTTCCTACTACTAAATTCAGAAAAAACAGAGATTCTAATTTTCGGACCAAAAACTTCTTCACGTAATAACCTAGAATACTGTCTAACACTTGATGGCTGCTCTGTTAAGTCTTCGTCGTCACTTAGGAACCTGGGTGTGCTCTTTGATACCAATCTTTCATTTGAAGGCCATGTTACTAGCATCTGTAAAACCGCATTCTTCCATCTTAAAAATATATCTAAACTACGACATATGCTCTCAATGAAAAATGCAGAACAGTTAGTTCATGCGTTCATGACCTCAAGGCTAGATTACTGTAACGCTCTACTGGGTGGTTGTTCTGCTCGCCTGATAAATAAACTACAGCTCGTACAAAATGCAGCAGCTAGAGTTCTTACTAGAACTAGGAAGTATGACCATATTAGCCCAGTTCTGTCAACACTGCATTGGCTTCCTGTTAAACATCGTATAGATTTTAAAATCTTGCTAATTACTTACAAAGCACTAAATGGTTTAGCTCCCCAGTACCTGAGCGAGCTCCTAATTCATTATAGTCCTTCACGTCTATTGCGATCTCAGAATTCAGGCCAGCTGATAATACCTAGAATATCAAAATCAACCGCAGGCGGTAGATCCTTCTCCTATTTGGCACCTAAACTCTGGAACAATCTTCCTAGCATTGTTCGGGAAGCAGACACACTCTGTCAGTTTAAATCTAGACTAAAAACGCATTTCTTTAACCTGCCATACACATAACACATTACCAATTTATATTTTCAAATCTGTTAAAGGATTATTAGGCTGCATAAATTAGGTCAGCCGGAACCGGGAACACTTCCTATAACGCCTGATGTACTCGTTACATCAGAAGAAGAATGGCATCTACGCTAATATTAGTCTTTCTGGTTATCCCGAGGTTCACCGTAGTCAACCGGATCCGGGCCGTATCCAGGTGAGACCAAGGACCTGCACCTTGACACGACCACAACGCAGCCCTGAAGTATCAGCAGAGATTGAGTCAACTAGATCATCCACTGTGAGGGCCTCATCGACACGACAGCCACGACACAGTTCCTCAACAACCGTCCATACCGCCGTGATGAATACGATCCTCAATTGGATGGAACTGGAATAAATACTTTGAATGTTGCGATCCTGTTGGACTTATGATAGCTACCTGAATCGTAACAAAGCACTGTTGGCCAGAGGAGAACTGGCCCCCCGACTAAGCCTGGTTTCTCCCAAAGTTTTTTTCTCCATTTAAACACCTATTTGCCACTTGTCTGCCACCTGATGTCACCTGATGGAGTTTGGGTTACTTGCCG
Source organism: Ctenopharyngodon idella (assembly GCF_019924925.1). NCBI lineage: Eukaryota > Metazoa > Chordata > Actinopteri > Cypriniformes > Xenocyprididae > Ctenopharyngodon > Ctenopharyngodon idella. Next base: position 25,833,359 of record NC_067233.1, on the reverse strand, counting down.
CTGTCGCCTTTGGCTTGCTTAGTTGGGGACACTTGACATTTGACTTGACATTTGATATTCAACAGTGCTTTGATCTGCCTGCATTGACACTATTCTTTAAGAGCTGCTGTGCAGCCAAATAATGTACCAGTTATCAATGTAAAGCTGCTTTGACACAATCTACATTGTAAAAAGCGCTATATAAATAAAGGTGACTTGACTTGACTTGACTTAAAGCTCCGCCCTCTTTTGGAAAACGTGCCGGGAGCAGCAGCTCATTTACATTTAAAGGGACACACACAAAAACGGCGTGTTTTTGCTCACACCCAAATAGGGGCAAATTTGACAAGCTATAATAGATTATCTGTGGGGTATTTTGAGCTGAAACTTCACAGACACATTCTGGGGACACCAGAGACTTGTATTACATCTTGTGAAAAGAGGCAGGTCCACCTTAAAAAAAATTAATAAAACATTCAATGTATTCAATGTGAATATGTTGTATATTCCTACTAAAATGTATTGGTATGTGCTTTCTGTTTTGGTGCAGATGGTAGGAACACTGCACTGCACGACCTCCTGTGAAATGTAATTAAATGTACGTTCTGATGTGAGTCACATATGTGAAGGTGACCGGCTTGAGCCGAAAGAGTGTGAGAGTCAGAGGAGAGAGTGATATATTGGAGAGAAGAACAGATGAAGGATGGAGGCAGATACTGTAGGAGGAGAGAGAATGAGACGTGCTGACAGGTTGTCAGGGAAGAGTTCAGAGAGTTGACCCTTTCCCACTACTGCCTCAAAAATAAAACCCACTGCCTTCAAACAGAAAACCTGACACGTATAATAGTCAGACATGAAAATGATGTTTATAAAGCAATGTCCTTCTCTCAAACGCCCTTTCTGGAGTTGTTTGCATTTATAGGCAGAGAAACATTCTTTATGCTTCAAGAGCAGCAATCTAATAAAGATGCAGGGAACAAATGTTTTTGATCTTTGGAGCAGGAAGAGGAGAAGGCTGTGATGTTGTCCAAGTTTGGAATGGTCTTTTGAAGTGCATGTCTACATGAGTTATACAGCTCTGCGGGTTAATTTGTTTACAACGAACCTAATTTTTCTGTCATTATTAGATGAAACCACTCAAATAAATGCAAACTGAGTAAAGAAAAAAAGATCAATTTTCAAACAAATGATTGAAATCCTTCCGAAAGATGCTGTATATGTATGTCTCATTCACACGAAACATGTCCCAGTATATTTAATGTCACACATACTTCTGTAGATTGTGTTCATGAATTCACGTCTGGAGTTAAGGACTTTGGTTGCACTCTTAAGTAAATGTTCATCAGAAAATAATGTGCACTGCATCTAAAATGATTTTCCTTTTCAGCTGACATCAGCTAGGCTGGGTGGGCAGAGAAAAATAATGTTAAAATAATGTTGTTTTAAATGACTTCTGTAGGTAATGCAGTCTTTCTAAAAATGTTAACACCATAATTTAATGTCACTAAAATATATAGCAAATAAACAGATTTGGAAGAAAAATGCCATCTATGGGTGTGTGATATTGACAAAAAAAAAGATAACTCAATATTTTCTGAGATTTCATTGATAACAATAATTAGACATTTTTACCTTTATAAAGGCATTTTTTATCCTAATTAAATGTATGTGTCATCTTTAAACTCTTACATTTAATCAATAAATTCAATTAGAATAATAAGACACAAAAGCTGTTGCCAATAAAATGAAATCAGTATCAACAAAATTAATCTTTGCAATGCAGAGGAAACACAGAAGCTGCATCTGAAGTGCAATTTCGATGCATTTAATGCAGCTCAGAGGGGACATGAATGCGTTTAACCTGCAGTTACAAATGCATAATTAATGTTTTGTTGTTTTAAACATAAAACGTTGAATACTGCTATTTGAAATTACTTAAAGACTCCCTGTGGTGAAAATCAAGTTTTCAATGTTGTTTATATGTCTGTGGTGTTTTTAATATGCTTTAAGACAAACCATGTGCAAATTCATAAGTCAACACCATTGCTGAGTATTTTCTGTTTAAAACTGCAGTAATCTAAAGACAGTCTCAAAAATCGCGTTTTGAAATCGCTGGTGTTTGTGATATCACAAACTACCTTGTAACCAATCATATCAACGTGCGGGTGGGCTTTAGCATATCATTAACCATGACCGCTCTGAAGCAGGAGAGTCTCAAGAAGCCAGGTTATCCCAGAATAATTTTCTGTTGATATAAATATAGCAATATAGCGGGTGAATTATGTATATTACGACATTATGATGAACAATATGGCTTTCTCCACTGACGTTCTGAGTTGTTCAAAGTGTTTCTAAGGACACTGATTTTTAGAAGGCAGACTCAGATGGTGAACAGGAACATGGTTTGTGTAACAAAGCAACACATTATTAGCTGTTTGATAATGTTGTCAAGCAAAAGGCTAATCATATTAATTACCGTTATGTGTCCAACGTTGTAAAGAGCGATACCATTGTGCAGCGATTTCCTCAGTAAGTTGACCAAGTGCATCTTTGAATTCGTGCGAGTGAGTGGAGGTGGGGCTAATTAGCATAGATCCGCGTATATTAAATGAGGCAAGGGTGTAGTCACATTCAAGTTATTTTAAGGCATGAGTTTTTTTGTTTTGTTTTTTTCACAGGAAAAAATGTTTAAAATGTCATTTTGGAGATCAAAGATGAGTTTTAAGTGATAAAATTATTGACTACAGGGGGACTTTAAAAAATGAAGATACTTTAAATGTGAACTTAAAACCGCCAGTAGGTGGCAGCAAGTCACTGTTAATGAGTGAGTCATTGAGTTTCAACTGATTCATTCAAAAGGCTGATTCATCCAGGAATGAAGCATTTGACTGTCTCAATGAGTGAGTCATTGAATCATTCACTCAAACAAGTGAATATTGTGCAATATTGTGTCTAAGATGTAAGTCACTTAATATTAACTTGTTGATTGAACTGATGTATAAAACATCACATTGTAATCATGCTGATATTTGGAGAATTTTTTTTGCCCCTTTAACTTGAACATTGGGGGCATTCTAAATGCATTTTAATAGACTCAATAACACAGTGAAAGCGTGCACTCTGAATGCGCAAGCGCACTAGTCTAACCTAATAGACCACATCACGTAGTGAATGCATGCACTCTCTAGGTGTGTTTTTGTAAAGCGATACTGTCAGATCACACATCATTAAAACAACAATCACGATATTATCGTAGACGATATAGACTATATAGGCCTAATGCCAACCCTAATGCCATCATGTAAATTCCCAATGGATTTCCTTGTTGCACATTCTGATTCACTCTGAAATGAACATTGCAGAAGTAAAATGGATGCAAATGCAGTTTTATGTTGAGAAGATATATCTTTTCAATGGTTCTTTGTAGCACCTTCGGTTGAGCAATGAACACTTTTCTTATCAAGATTCTTTTTTTTTTCTTTTCCATTTTGTGCTGTATGGTTCTTTTGAGAGTCGAGCTATTGATGTTGCATATAGATTCTTCAGATCACTGTATTGGATTGCTTAAAGCACCAGTAGGCTATAGATCATTTTCTAAAGAACCACACAGAGGACTGTTCTCATATGACATCAGACTATAAAACTCTTTTGCTTCAGACTGGAGGCTTTATTTTTAAGGGTGGGATGGTGCCCACCGTTTCTCTCAGGGTGATTCAGCCCTGTTTCCAGCTGAAAGTGGGTCATTGTAAGGATGGAGTGTCTGGACCCCAGCTCCGCTTGTCCTCAGGCCCATTTATTTCACTCCGCTCTGGGAACGCTTGCTGACCATTAAAGAATTTCATTTTCCGTTCTAGAATAAAAGGGACTGACTTATGTCTAAAGGATGCTGGAGTATTTTCTGCCCCTTCAAACCCAACTTAACAGTTGTTTTTATACAAAATTGGGTTATTCAGAGAGCTGTAGCCTTTTATTTAAATAATGAAAAATAATGCAATTAAAACCGATAACCCTGTACATTAATTTCAATGTCTGAAATTTAATTTGGAATAACAATAAAAATTAAATTGAATTATAATACACTCTTAGAAGAAAAGGATTTATATAGAAGCTTAAACCTTCTGTCAGGTGCTTCATATATATATATATATATATATATATATATATATATGTGTTTTAGGGGTTCCCATCATGGGATAATTTTATAGATTTAGTTCTAATTAATTTTTGTTTTAATTAATTTTTAAATTTTAATTACATTTTGTGAATTAAACAGGCTATTTTATCACTAGAAAATAAAATTGAAATTGAAATAACCCATATTACTCAATCATTTAAGACATTTCTCCTTATATAGAATCTTTTTGGAATATAGGGTTTTTGGAATATAGAGCTTGTTCTGAGACACTACTTATGATATATCGGGATTAAAAAAAAAAAAAAAAGAGAGAAGTGGGTGGATTTTTATCATTATGGGGTGGTTGTCCCCTTTAAAATTGAGTCAAGAACCCTTTTTAGAACCACATTGAACCTTTTTTTTCAAGTGTGAACCTTTTTAAGAGCCCCATTAGTTTAGTTGTAGTAAACATGGCCACCTGGATCACATCAGCATAGTAAATAAATTCTTGGCTTTTCTATAAACAGCTGGTTGAGGTCGAGTATCGGTATACATGCTCCAAATCCTGATAAATTCATTAACTCATTAAAGGCCTCGGCCAGGGTTTTGGCAACAGGAATTAAGCAAACGCTTTCCCTCCTCAACTACATTTACTGATATAAATCATGCACATAACTTATTCCTCCGCCAGACACACTCATCTAATCATATATGCCATCTCTGACTGGCCTTCTTTTACTGGCCAGGATGATGTATGTGGATAAATTTATCCGTGACCTCTGAAGGTCAGGAAACCCACTAAAGATGAAAGGAGGAAATCGCAAGCTGTCAGTGGCTGTGAAGATGTCATCACACCGCAACGGCTCCCAGACCACCGCAATTTCAGGAAGATTGATCATGCAATTAGAGTTCAGCCAGAAGGACGTGACAATGTGCAAATATTCATACTGTACTAACAGACTGCAAATGTGTCTGTCGCTCTGTCATCAGCTTCTGATTAGAGAATGTCGCCCACCTTTAGTAGCAGAGAGCTGAAGGACAACAGGACAGATCAGATATCCCTTATTGTAGCAAAGTACAGTGATAGTATCTGATGCAAATTCCTTAGGATTTTTTATTATTATTTGCTGGTTGCATGCAACCCACTTAATTACTGAAAAGCATTACAAAACATTTACTATTACTAAACTATAACTACTAGAATGCCACTAATGAAACAATAATCCAATAATGAAAGATGGATATCTGAAAAATATGTCTTATTTGCAGGTAGCTTATATGCCATTGTTGTTTTGACTTGTTTTAAAGTGCCCCATTATGCTTTTTTGAATATTACCTCTCATGTAGTGTGTAATATAGCTGTTTGTGAATGTAAAAGGTCTGCAAAGTAAAAAAAAAAGAAGAAAAAAGCACATCAAAAAAACTTATTGGCCCGGTTTCACAGACAGGGCTTAACCTAAGCCAGGATTAAACCTTAGTTCAATTAGGATATTTAAGTAGCTTTTATAAACGTAAACTAGAAAAAAAAAAAAAAAAAAAAAAAAAACATTACTGGTGAGCATCTTGAGACAAAACAATGGCACTGACATATTTTAAGATATGTCAGTACAAGTTGCTTTCTGTTTAAAACAGCACAAACATACATTTTAGTCTGGGACTAGTTTAATCCTTGTCTGTGAAACCGGGGGATTGTTTCCTAAAAGAAAGAATCAATTTTGAACTGCCGAAATGAGTCTTCAGTAATGGGTAATGGGCATTTTCCGACACGTGCTGTAAGCGGTTAACCAGTCACAACAGACTGGGCCATCTGACCAATCAGAGCAGAGTAGGCTCACGGATAGGAGTTTAGAGAGATCGAATCTTCGAACAAACTGTTTTCAGACTTTTTGAGAAATGAGGTGATGTGCAATATATATATATTTAAAAAAATAAAAGTATTTTTTGACCTAGGATGCATGTAAAACTATTGTAGGAGACTTCAAAACAACATTAGGAACCTTTAAAATGGGGCACTAAATAATATTACAAAAGTTTGGCAATTACATTAGACATAGTGATTGCTATTCATGACAGATAACGGTGGAAACTACTGTATAACTTGGCAACTTGGCAAATAGACCAAGGTCAGACCTGGTTTATAAATTGCCATTGTTACCAACATAAACATTGTTTTGTGAACTTAGTCAATTCAAGGCAGATGTGATGCTATCCCTGGCCTTCTTTCCTTTATTAATGGATACGAATGATGAAAGTGTGCAGCTTCCTGGGAAAACCATCCTGACAACCCTAAAAAAAATAATTATTATAAAGCTTTTTTTTATTATTATTATAAATACTTTTGCAGTGGTATACTATAGCAAACAGAAAGGTGTTGAGATGAATATGTAAATGTGCTGCATGCTTTCTTCTCAATAACAAAATAAACACAACAAAAATGACAGTGGTGAGAAAACAGCAGTTAAGAAAGCATCTGATCATAGCCAAGTGGATAAACTCCAGTCTATCCACTCACGTCATGTTTATTTATAGCACTTATACAATAGTTTGCTTAAAAACAAGCAGTATTATTTTACAGTATTAAACATGAAAAAAACAGTGCCAGTGTTGCTTTCAGTTAGAATTAAAACTTCATTTTTGAATCTAAAGCAGTTCTCCAGTGTGTTCATGCTTTTACTCGCGGACGTCTCACCTCGACGGACTGAACAGCAGAAATAAACCACATCAAAAGAAGATTTCCACATCAAAGAAGGCGGAGCATCAGAGCCACACCTACTTATTATGTCATCGCCACAGACCAATGATAGGTCAAAGGTGTTTACCAGCCGAAGAGAACTTTTCCAAAAAATTTGCTTTGGAAAGCTGTTAAGAACTCCCGAAACACCAAATTAACTTTGTTTTGGCCTGATTTTGTTCGAAAAGATGTCACACCAGTTTGTTCTTTGATTTCCCTTGAAGTATATCAGGGCCTTTAGGATAAGCCAAAAACACGGTTTGGAAGATGTCTTTATGATGTTAAGCTGGTGGATGCCGTACACTGGTGGTGATTCAGGAGAGACCCCAGATACGATTGTAAAGCACTTTGGGTGTACAGTAGTATATATGAAAGCACTATATAAATGCCTCATTCATTCATTCATGTACTCGCTCATTATTTAAAATGTTAATTTCGAACATACAAGTTACATAGTGTAAATTTAAAAATACCTTGAAAATGGAAAACTGCATTTGTTGTCCATCTGTTTATATCAAAGAAGATCTGCTTCGCTTTGACAATACATAAAAGCTCAAAACCTGTTATACATTCATGAAGAAGATGAGATAAAAATCAATAAATACACATATAACAAAAATCAGATGTGAAATTGTCATGCGTTTAATTTCAAATTGTTTACCCTGCTTGTTTGGAGAGATCAAAGTGGAATGACAGACTGATTTACCTCCGGCTGTGTTGCTCTAATAACTGCGGCTCAGAGCAGAGAACATTTTACTGTGTCAACTCAGCCATGATAAAACAGAATTAATTTTAATTAAAGGTGATGTACTTTCATTTTAGAGTGTTCATGCCCTGTTGCTGGAACACAATTACATCCTTCATGCACATTTGTGTGTTTACAGTGCTAGTTTTCAAATAGGCTAACTAGGTTTAGCTACTGTTAGCATTTTACATCCATTTCAATGATGGATTTGATTAATAACAAATGCAAACATGTCTTTAGGTCACAGCAGACCAGATTGAATTAAACTATAAAGGTTTTCTGGACTGGAGTCAATAAACTTGTTCTAGCAACAACATCATGAAATATCTAAAAAAAAAACAACAACAACAAAAAAAACATGATGCCTTTTATGTCAAAAAACAACGTAATGCCACCAGTCACCCAGCATGCATTGCATAGCTGATCTTTGACGGGGTTTGGGTTCATATTCTTGCAAAGACTTTGCGAATTACGTAAAATGGATTTGTTCTTAGGGTGTGTTCACACTTGGCAGGTTTGGTTTGATTAAAACAAACTGGTGCGATTGCACTGTTAGTACAGTTCGTTTGATTAAATGTGAATGCTGCCATCCGAACACTTGTGTGCATCAAACAAGCGAAACAAGGCCGCTGAAAAGGTGGGTCTCGGTCCGCTTTTAAACTAACTCTAGTGCGGTTCAAATAAAATATGAATGCACAGACCAAAGATATCTAAACGAGCCAAAAACAGGATGTGATGTCACAAAATGCTACCCTAAAAATGTGGCCTATTATAGCTTAGTACAGGTGGCGGAAACATTGTCAAACACAAACACACCATCAACAATGGTGGACGTTGCATTACTATTGATGCTAATGGCTTTGCGAACCTACATCGGCATCCAAACATGGCGAATCCAACGTGTTCATGCAGCTCACCATAATTTGTATAGACAGAGATTTCAATGGAGAATAACGCTAACCCTCCATGGAGCACCGTTGTATTGGCTCCATTGTTTTTAGCTGCTATTTCAAAAAATGTCAGTCACAAATTTCTGTTCATCTTGGTTATGATAACCCCACCCCTAACCCCTGACACAAGCAGTTCTTACTTCTAGACCAGCAATGTTTTGGTGCTACTTATGAATCACTTTTCCTGGATCAGAGCTGGTGCTTTGGGTGTCGAAATACAAAGAACTGATTTGAAACTAGACTCTGGCTCTGGCTCTGAACCAGCATTCAAACTGCCTTGGTGGAAAAGGGGCATAAGAGAACCAGGATATATCATTTTGTTTTTTGCTCTGGACCAAAAGAACCAAGAGAACTGGACTACAAGTGTGTATGGTTACCACTGTTGAACTGAATAGTCACAAGAATGTAGCACTTGTTTACCAGCCAGTTTCATTTTTATATGCAATATGATGGTTTGGGTTCATATTCTTGCAAAGACTTTGCAAATTATGTGAAATGGTTTTGAGGATGTGTTCTTAGGGCGTGTTTGTACTTGGTTCGCACTTGCGATTGCACTGTTAGTGCAATTCGTTTGATTAAGAGTGAAAACTGCCACCTGAACCCTGTTGCGCACCAAACAAGTGAACCGAGACCAAGAAAAGGTGGGTCTCGGTCCGCTTCCAAACTAACTCTAATGCTGTTCGAATAAAATATGAATGCACAGACCAAAGAAATCTAAACAAGCCAAAAGCAGGATGTGATTTCACAAAATGCGACCCTAAAAAAGGTTTTCTCGTAACAGTATCTATGTGGCCCATTATAGTTTAAAGGTGACAAAAACATCTGTTTCATTTTTTTATGCAATATGATGGCTGTCTAAACTCAAAATCTCCAGAACTTCTAAGAATACATGCACAAATAACCTGTCAAAAGTTCTCTTACAATGTCTGGGGTTATGGAGGGTCACAGGTGTACAGTAGGTGGGTGCTTTAGTCCACTCATCTTTGTGCTGTAGGTCCCTCCATGTCTCTCTGTGAACAATTAATGTCAGCCATTCAAAGCGCAGCTATTGGTGGACTGCGGGACTTCAAAGGACAGCCTCCTCAAAGGCTCACAGCGGAGAAATGGTCTTCAAAACTTCACCAGGCCCTCTAAGGCACAGAGAGAGTCCTGTTTCTATGGGTCGGCGAGGGAGGGGAAGGCCTGCACTCTTTATGAAAGGACCTACTAACACGAAGGAAAATCTCCATGGGATTAAAAACTTCCATTCAGAGTGCCGAGGAATGGTGAGATGGAGAATCTAAAGATCAAAAATGCCTGGTACAAGAAGTGAGTTTTCAACATTGCCCGATTGTACTGTAGTTGTGTTATTTCTTTAAGTTTTTAAAGACCATTAGAAGCAGTATTCATGTACGTGTCTTTTTTTTTTTTTTTTTTTTTTTGGCATTGACTGTGGACTGGCACACAGCCAGAGATTTCCACCTTTGTATGGAGCCGAGCTTTGTTCACTGGTGTGGACCATTAAATCCCATCATCCCCCTCATTTTTAAACCAAGGCCACTGAAAGACTGTGAGCACCTGTTTAAGTTAAAAAAAAAAAAAAAAAAAAAAATTAAGAGTCCATTGGAAGCATTTAAAACCCAGATTAGAGAAGAGAGTACAAATGGGAAGTATTAGGATTTTCTTCTTTACTTTTTTTTTATTAGCAGACCTACATGCAGGCATTTTGGCTGCACAAAGATGGCTGTAGCCCCCCAGTGACCGGCTGTGTGATTCAGTCATTAGCCACAAGTCAGGGAGTTGTTAAAATGCAATAAACCATAACATTTAACGCCCTTTCAGTTCAGAGTTAATTTTAATGATCAAAAGATTGAAATTAGCACTTATTTTCTTTCACCTTTCATCTTTTGGAGAGCACACAGGTACAGGAAGTAGTCATTTTTCAAGACGCTTTTATCCAAAGTGACATGTGGAGCTTTTGGTGCAGACTTGAGTCCGTTTGACATCAGATAATAATTTGTTTGGCAGGCCTGTTTTCCGAGCTTGTGTGTGGTTCGCCAGAGACAGTATAAGAAAAATTTGAATGGAAATCACTGGGGGAGTGCATCAAGATGGCTGCAGAGTCATGTAGTTTATACTACAAATATTGTCTGCTGTTGTATGCCAAATTGCTTGTGATGTTCCTCATTTGTAAATCTCTAAATTAATAAACGTCTAAGAGCAAATGTAAATTTGAAAAATACTATGATGAGAAAAAAAAAAATAGCAGGGGGTGCAAATGAACTCTAGTTCAAACTAAGCATGAAAACAACCTTACAGTATACTTCCCACCTATTGTGAGGGTAAACAAATACATCTTACCTGCATCTGCAGCAACAGCGACTTCCAGCTACCCGCTGAGAATCTTGTCGACTGCAGGTGACTTTCTGTGCTCTTTGTTTTGTTTGGTCTGGCCTCTCCGTCCTCCTGCTGTGACCTTAGCGCATGTTTCTGGCACGTTAGAGATGCTCTTGCTCTGATTAGGGTAATTACAAACCATCTCTGCTCTCCCTGCACCTCAAACCCCACTTGAGCGCGTATTCATCCATTTGTCTTAAAGTAATGAAATCCCTGGGGGAGGGGCGGGAGGTGCGGCGTGGCGGGGCGCCTCATTTCAGGAGCTATTAAGTAGCGAACGCGCTACTCGCTAGCACTTTTATCACTGCGCTCGTTAATCTCGGAGCCCTTCCGCTTCATGGAGCGGCTGCCATTGCGGTAATTACAATAAATCACACCGACAACTGCTGCGGCCCAACCGTGGTGCAACGGAAGAGAGCAGAGTAAATGTTAGAGTCCCGATCAAGCATGGAAGACCTGGTGACTCTTTCCAGTAGCATGGGATGGAGTGTCTTTATATACAAAGTTAAAGTTTTTCTTCCATTAACCCTCTAGTGTTGTTCATTTGGGGGTCACATTTGTGTTGTTTGCGTAACTTTTTTTTATTTTCAGTCAAATCAATGTGATATATTTTTGTTCAATAATATTTTTTCTTTTTTATTTTGTATTTTGAGACAATTTTATGTTACTAATTAATATTTATGTAATAATTATGATACATTTTTCCCATTGAAAATAATACAAAAAATTAAACTATTTTTATAATTTTTTTTTTTTTTTTTTTTTTTTTCAATTTCAAAAAAGCTGTATTTTTTATGTTAAAATAGAGACAATGCCTTTAAAATCCAATTTTTGAAGGCAGATTAGTGCCATCTGGTGGAAGTAAAAAAAGAAAAACATCAGTAATGCCATGGTGTAACCACTAGATTCCTATATGGCTCTATATAAAGAGGCCTGTAAATTCTGTAGTAGTTTTTAGACATAACTTACTTTTATTAGGTTGTGTATTTGTATATATATTTAGGCATTCTCAAAGACTACTTTTTGTCAAGCTTTAGATATTTCTTGTTTGAAATGTTGATTTGAAATATCAGTTTTGTGCATAATTTTGTTAATAATGTAGCGATGAAGCACTGCTTACACAGAAGTCACTTTTAAACCATGTGTCCAACTTAAACCTGTTGCGAAATTTACAGTATCTCACAGAAGTACACCCCTCACATTTTTGTAAATATTTTATTATATCTTTTCATGTGACAACACTGAAGAAATGACACTTTGCTACAATGTAAAGTAGCGAGTGTACAGCTTGTATAACGGTGTAAATTTGCTGTCCCCTCAAAATAACTCAACACACAGCCATTAATGTCTAAACCGCTGGCCACAAAAGTGAGTACCCCCTTAAGTGAAAATGTCCAAATTGGGCCTAAAGTGTCAATATTTTGTGTGGCCACCATTATTTTCCAGCACTGCCTTAACCCTCTTGGGCATGAAGTTTTGAAGCACCAGAGCTTCACAGGTTGCCACTGGAGTCCTCTTCCACTCCTCCATGACGACATCACGGAGCTGGTGGATGTTAAAGACCTTGCGCTTCTCCACCTTTTGTTTGAGGATGCCCCACAGATGCTCAATAGGGTTTAGGTCTGGAGACATGCTTGGCCAGTCCATCACTTTTAGCCTCAGATTCTTTAGCAAGACAGTGGTCATCTTGGAGGTGTGTTTGGGGTTGTTATCATGTTGGAATACTGCCCTGCGGCCCAGTCTCTGAAGGGAGGGGATCATGCTCTGCTCATTCATGGTTCCCTCAATGAATTGTAGCTCCCCAGTGCCGGCAGCACTCATGCAGCCCCAGACCATGACACTCCCACCCCCATGCTTGACTGTAGGCAAGACACACTTGTCTTTGTACTCCTCACTTGGTTGCCGCCACACACGCTTGACACCATCTGAACTAAATAAGTTTATCTTGGTCTCATCAGACCACAGGACATGGTTCCAGTAATCCATGTCCTTAGTCTGCTTGTCTTCAGCAAACTGTTTGCGGACTTTCTTGTGAATCTTTAGAAGAGGCTTCTTTCTGGGACGACAGCCATGCAGACCAATTTGATGCAGTGTGCGGCGTATGATCTGAGCACTGACAGGCTGACCCCCCACCCCTTCAACCTCTGCAGCAATGCTGGCAGCACTTTTTTTCAGATCCTCAGAGAGTTCTTTGCCATGAGGTGCCATGTTGAACTTCCAGTGACCAGTATGAGAGAGTGAGATTGATAACACCAAATTTAACACACCTGCTCCCCATTCACACCTGAGACCTTGTAACACTAATGAGTCTCATGACACCGAGGAGAGAAAATGGCTAATTGGGCCCAATTTGGACATTTTTACTTAGGGGTGTACTCACTTTTGTGGCCAGCGGTTTAGACATTAATGACTGTGTGTTGAGTTATTTTGAGGGTACAGCAAATACACTGTTAAACAAGCTGTACACTCACTACTTTACATTGTAGCAAAGTGTCATTTCTTCAGTGTTGTCGCATGAAAAGATATAAAATATTTACAAAAATGTGAGGGGTGTACTCACTTCTGTGAGATACTGTACATGAGGAAAACTTTCGCCCTCATGCAAAACTCCCAATCGCACACATTCCTATTGGAATGACTTATTTCCCATGCAAAATTTAGCTGTGCAATGGTAAATGTGATTGCAAAACTGATGGCGACATTTCTTGAAATAATTACGTTGATTCTTGCACGTTTCGCAACATAGCAGTAAAATGTTCAGCAAGTGGTGCTAAAAGCATCTGTTTTTATTACGTTGGTCCTTGTACATATCATGTCTTTCAAAAATGAAATATTCAATGACTTTTGCTTAAAGATTAATCCTAAAAGGTAAATCGCTTTTTAAAATAATGTAGCAGTTACACTAAACCTTATAATAAGCCTGAATTATAGCGTTAACAGAAGCAAATGTGAGATAAAATGCATTCGCTGAAGCAACCGTGACATTTTAGCTTGCTTCTACAAGTCTTTGAGCTCTTTTTTTGTGACTGGCGTTTCAGGGGCCTTGTCCCTGAAGCTCATCGCATCAGTGCAACGCTGTACCAGATGAGCTACCGAACAATTGGTATGATTTTGGAGTTTCCTAAGCAACTAACTCCAGCTCAGGACCAGCTTATAACCAGCTCAGGACCAGCTTAAACCAGCCCATAACCAACTAAGAACCAACATAAACCAGCTCAAACCAGCTGCCATGCTTCAAAACATACCTAACTAGCATATGCTGGTTTTTTAACAGGGTCCTCAACATCACCTCATCTTCTCAACACAAAGCTGCTTCTCTAAGCTTATTTAAGCTTTTGGTGATCAAGTGAAATCTTTGTGAAATTTCTGGTCCCTTACAGGCCTCTAGTGAGCTACAATAACCATATATCTTCCACAGAAGGTTGCTCTTGCGTACTGCACAGTCCAACTACGCTGACATAAATGAGACCATATGCAGCGATATTCTTTCCAACCCAATGGCCCTAATGAAGCTCTTTTTATTTCAGTCCATGTGTGATACAGCAATAACACAGACGGCACCTTAGCGGTGTGGAAAAGCTCCGCTGCTATTAACATATCTGTAGCTTGATGAATGAGTCCTTATGGAGGAGTATCCCTGCACAGTGATTGTAAGCAAAAAAATAAGCTGGCTCAGGTCCTTTGCTAATTAACTGGAGTTAATCTCTCAAACGCGGCAATATAATTACAGCGACACTTAATGCACAGCGTGTTACATTTCCTGTACTGGTATGCATGCCTGCGTGTTAAGCGGTGTTGTGTTGATTGATGTTTGGGGAAGCCGGTGTCAAGAGGTGTTTATTTCACAAGCGGTGGGCTCTCTGACAGTCCTTTCATATGTGTGTGTAATATACAACCGAGACAAAATTTAGAGCAGCCCTGCACACTACATTGAACTCCTTTGAAACGCTGTAACCCAACAAGTGCAGGCGCCGTGGGCCTCAAGAGCGATACGGCCGGCTTTTGTTCTGCTAGAGCGGGGCTTGACATGCCATTAGTCACCAGCAGGTCAACAGAGACACACCGAGCAAGAGGGATACATTTTTCCAACACATTAGACCAGACCGAAGAGAAGAGTGCAAAGAGTACAGAGACACTGATAAAAGATATAGAAAGAGAGAAAGTGCATGCTATCTAAAGTTACTAAATAAATATATACCTGAGTACAAAAAAAAGGAGAAAAAAAAGGATATATGTATGGATGTATGCGTATGTGTAACGCACACACATGTTGGGTTTAATGATTTTTATACTGTACAAACTGTATATTCTATCCCCTAACCCTAAACACAACCCTCACATAAAACTTTCTGCATTTTTATATTTTCAAAAAACATCACTGTCGGGGTATATATATATATATATATATACACTATATGTTAGGGGAGTAACACAGAAGTCACGTTCGGTATGTACCTCGGTTTTTGGGGTCATGGTTCGATACGAGTTCAGTACATTTACATTTCCGCCCCCGTTAATGAGAGTTCATTAACATGCGGTGACAATGGCGGATACACAAAGTTCAAGATTACGCTTTTTCAAGAAATCGCGGAAGATGAGCGAGAAGGAGAAAAAGAGCCTACTTCACCTTTCCACAAAGGAGACAGCGAGTGAAGCGACACCTGAGGCTTCCCATTTCCAGGAAACACATATTCATCCCTGGACTATAGTAGACTTTCTCGACACAAATCGGCACAATGCCAAATGATTTTGTCTCATTATAACAGCAGAAACAACTTAAAATATTCCGTAATTTATGGCCATACAGGTAAGAGTAAGGCATCATTCGAAACTTTCTATATTTATTTGTGTACAATTACAATAAAAACAAAACATTGTGCTTTTGTAAAAGCTTTCTACCATCCCAGTTTCCTTTCCGTGAAGCTTGTGAAGCGTGTCAAAAAATATGTATCGATACTCAGTGTATAGGGTACTAGCAAGCTCTTGCATGCCATCTGAACACGCCATTCCTGTTTTGGGTTGGTGCATTCGAAACAGGATATATCGCGCTCCGAAGGGCACTTCGGAGTGAAAACAATCATGGCCGCCATATTGAAGGGTCGTTCCAAACTGAAGTGCTCAAAACTGGCCACCTCAAAGGGCCCTTCGGAATGAAGGATTTCGAAGGGTACAACTGATGGACACTTCGGGCCCCCATGATCCTTTGCACAGGGAAGTTGTTTGGCATCACAGAATGAGTACAGTCCATTTAACCTATAAATGTATGTATAGTATTTTTCTATACTACTGTGATATTTATACGAGTTAGATTTAATACATTATTATGGTCAAAACGACATTGTACTTCAACAAAAATACTTTACAGCTCCCTTTATCTGTCCATTCAAAAGTTTAAAATACATAGACACAATATACAATATGGTGTAAAAACCAAAAATAAATAAATAAATAAACAAATGTTAAACAAAAGGCGAAGCTTGCACAATCTACTCATCGTTCAGAGCGTGTTTTTTGGGGGGTCAACCAGCGTACAAAATGTGCGACGAAGGTGCCTCCTTGATTGTCTTGTTAAGATGATGCAGAAGTGCGTTCCTACACCCTTCATCCCTTCGAAGCTCTCACTCTGCAGGGTAAACCCTTTGAAGGGATTATGGAACGCAGGGTGGATCATCTCTTCTCTCTTTTGCTCTTTTTCCTGTTGTGGTGGTTAGCAAACAATGTTGCATTACCGTGTGCACCCTCTTCTGGCTTGGTGTGGATCGCCTGTGACTGACTGTATTCGTCATCTGACTGTATGCACTGAACCGTGACTATTCGGGAATGAATACATGTACCGTTACACCCCTATATATGTATGTATAAAAGACCCTTTTATACAAAGTGACTTACAAATGAGGACCATCACAAGCAATTTATCAGACAAGGGCAACAATACTGCCAATTTTAAAGAGTATGGACAAAAGCTGGTTATAATTAATTAAAAAACAAGATTTTTGGCCCCAACAATGTGCCCTTATGGTTTAAGTTAAAATGCTAACAGGTCGATTTTGTATGAACTATGCACAAACATGTGACTTCAACATATACATAGCATGCCAAATGAAAATGTGAAATCATGCTATAGCTCTGCATTAACATGATACTAAGCTATATTTCCCAACATATATGTTCGCTGCTGTCTTAAAGCATAAGCTTATAAACAAATTAGTTTGAATGCTATTCAATGACTCCTTACTGTCTTACACAAGTTCAATCAAAAAAGAAATATGCTCTTCTAATTAAGGAAATGTCATGTCTATTTTTATCACATTTCCAGTAAAATAATGTTGGCCTAATAAGCAACACATGCTTGAGTTTTTGTTGCATTATTTACACTAACATACAAACACAACAGGGCTGATGGGTCTGACCGTACACAAGGCCTCCTCTGATGTGTGTCAGAGTTATAAGCAAACCCATTTGCACTGCCTGTTCTGGTAATGTCTTTGCCCTTCATATAAACCCTTCCAGATGGCACAAGTGTGTGTTTCTTTTTTTTTGCCATTGCTTGGGAAGCATTGTCCAACATCTGTTCTTTGGCTTCTGGTACATAACTCTGATACACACAGTCACAGATTGAGCACCGTTGGCGCACTGTGTGGTCCAAAGCCCAGGGGGAAGGATGCTCTTAATAAAACTTGACCCATCTGAACCAAGAACTTATTAAACCAGTTATCTCAAACATCACATGGACCGTAATGCTTTTTTTGCACATGGAAAATTATGTATCGACTCTTTGTAGCAGCTTCATTTAATTCTGTGTCTTCTGCTATTAGCAGCAGAAACCCTGGAGAATTTCTTTCTAGCAGCTTTTCCAGAAAGCACTAAAGTAAACTCAACTAATCAGGGTTTGCAAAGTGTCTCTTCTACCAGCCTGGTCTCATTGTTAGTACGTAGGTATTAATACGTAACTTTCAAAGACACAAAACGTACATTTTTGTACGTTTAGAAAGGTGCTAAAACGTACAATATTGACGTAATTATGGCACTAAAACGTAAAAATATTTACGTTTTTACAGCGAAAAAACGTAAAATATTTACGAATCTTTCATGTCATAAAGGTATATGTATAATTTCCATTTTATTTTAGATAAATGTAAGATCCCTAAACCCCATCCCGAACCTACCCACTTTATACAGAATGTTAAAAGAATAAAACAAAAATGAAAATTTTAGTAAAAATATAACATTAAAACGATATTTTGAGCCACTAATCCTACACCTACCCCTAAACCTACCCATAACCATTTCTTTAAACTCCGTACTGTTATAAATAAAAGAATGACAGACAAACAAGCGTAATCACAATAATTTATTTTTTGCGAAAATGTCAAAAGTGGTACCAAAAGTAGTTCAAATGATCCAGTCCAGTTCCAGTCGCAGTCCTCTCTGGCGGTAATAGTTTTTTTTAAAGGGTACAGAGCAGAATTTAACTTATTAATCCATGAAAATATAATAAATCCGGCTTCTCCCCGTGAAGGCGCGCACTCATTTCAAATGTCAATCCACTGAAACACGGCATGTCGCAATCTGTGACTAAGCAGGTGAGAACCAATGAGCGTTCGATATCAGTGCCGTAAACCATGTCGTAACGCTTCTCGAGGGTGGTGCTACTTTCAAATTTGAATCATAACGAGCACGAGATTTGACTTTGACGGTCGCTTTTGCTGAGAATGAAGATGAAGATTGATGGATAAAGGGCTGAATTTGGATCTGTTCCTTACAAACATATGGATTCTAAAGATTTGGAGTACAGCGAACAAATAAAATGGATGTGATTTGTGAATTTATGTTGTGCTTTGGTGTAACTTATCTTATCAGCCGCTGCATAGGAGAAAACGCCTTCTGTGTCTCACAGCAAACAAACTAAATATTACAAAATGGTTAAACAATTACAGAAATTTTATTCATAAGGTTTCAAATTGTAGTCTTGTTTAACATTATGTAATCCTCCGAAACGAGCAGCACAAGTCACGAACAGAAATGTTATTTCATATTAAGTAGATGAGTAAACTGCTTTCAATAAATTCGACTAAACACATCGTTAAATCATTAAAGCCACGATTTTAATATTAATACATGGGAATTCATAAACATTCACATTTTTCGTTACATGATTTACGTTTTTTTGCTGTTAATACGTAAGTATTTTTACGTTTTAGTGCTATAAATACGTCAATGTTGTACGTTTTTGTGTGGATGAAAACGTAAGTAAATGTACGTGTGGTAGAACCACAATTTACGTAAAAATACACACGTTTTCTCATGAGATCACGTTGCTTCTACATATTTCCCATTAGATCAGTTTTATAATGTGTGTGCGTATATACAGGTGCTGGTCATATAATTAGAATATCATCAAAAAGTTGATTTATTTCACTAATTCCATTCAAAAAGTGAAACTTGTATATTATATTCATTCATTACACACAGACTGATTTATTTCAAATGTTTATTTCTTTTAATTTTGATGATTATAACTGACAACTAAGGAAAATCCCAAATTCAGTATCTCAGAAAATTAGAATATTGTGAAAAGGTTCAATATTGAAGACACCTGGTGCCACACTCTAATCAGCTAATTAACTCAAAACACCTGCAAAGGCCTTTAAATGGTCTCTCAGTCTAGTTCTGTAGACTACACAATCATGGGGAAGACTGCTGACTTGACAGTTGTCCAAAAGACGACCATTGACACCTTGCACAAGGAGGGCAAGACACAAAAGGTCATTGCAAAAGAGGCTGGCTGTTCACAGAGCTCTGTGTCCAAGCACATTAATAGAGAGGCGAAGGGAAGGAAAATATGTGGTAGAAAAAAGTGTACAAGCAATAGGGATAACCGCACCCTGGAGAGGATTGTGAAACAAAACCCATTCAAAAATGTGGGGGAGATTCACAAAGAGTGGACTGCAGCTGGAGTCAGTGCTTCAAGAACCACTACGCACAGACGTATGCAAGACATGGGTTTCAGCTGTCGCATTCCTTGTGTCAAGCCACTCTTGAACAACAGACAGCGTCAGAAGCGTCTCGCCTGGGCTAAAGACAAAAAGGACTGGACTGGACTGCTGCTGAGTGGTCCAAAGTTATGTTCTCTGATGAAAGTAAATTTTGCATTTCCTTTGGAAATCAGGGTCCCAGAGTCTGGAGGAAGAGAGGAGAGGCACACAATCCACGTTGCTTGAGGTCCAGTGTAAAGTTTCCACAGTCAGTGATGGTTTGGGGTGCCATGTCATCTGCTGGTGTTGGTCCACTGTGTTTCCTGCTGCTGACCAACTTTATGGAGATGCAGATTTCATTTTCCAACAGGACTTGGCACCTGCACACAGTGCCAAAGCTACCAGTACCTGGTTTAAGGACCATGGTATCCCTGTTCTTAATTGGCCAGCAAACTCGCCTGACCTTAACCCCATAGAAAATCTATGGGGTATTGTGAAGAGGAAGATGCGATATGCCAGACCCAACAATGCAGAAGAGCTGAAGGCCACTATCAGAGCAACCTGGGCTCTTATAACACCTGAGCAGTGCCACAGACTGAT
Organism: Ctenopharyngodon idella; assembly: GCF_019924925.1. Classification (NCBI taxonomy): domain Eukaryota; kingdom Metazoa; phylum Chordata; class Actinopteri; order Cypriniformes; family Xenocyprididae; genus Ctenopharyngodon; species Ctenopharyngodon idella. The sequence goes on along the minus strand of NC_067233.1, from coordinate 25,812,889 downwards.
TGACTCCATGCCACACCGCATTGCTGCAGTAATTCAGGCAAAAGGAGCCCCAACTAAGTATTGAGTGCTGTACATGCTCATACTTTTCATGTTCATACTTTTCAGTTGGCCAAGATTTCTAAAAATCCTTTCTTTGTGTTGGTCTTAAGTAATATTCTAATTTTCTGAGATACTGAATTTGGGATTTTCCTTAGTTGTCAGTTATAATCATCAAAATTAAAAGAAATAAACATTTGAAATATATCAGTCTGTGTGTAATGAATGAATATAATATACAAGTGTCACTTTTTGAATGGAATTAGTGAAATAAATCAACTTTTTGATGATATTCTAATTATATGACCAGCACCTGTGTATATATAGTACCAAATTGATAATACCATTCTTTAAAATGTCTCAATGGTGTGAATGTGGTAATACCGAAAATGTGATTTTGTTTTTGTTGTTGTTTTACCATCTGATAACATGGTAACCTGTTAAACACTGTTGTTCAAAAGCTTGGGGTCGGTAAGATTTGTTAATGTTTTGGAAATAAGTGTCATTATGCTCATGTTATACCATTTATATAATCAAAAATGCAGTAAAAACAGTTATATTGTAAAATATTATTACAATTTAAAATAACTCTTTTATATTTGAATATGTTTTAAAATGTAATTTGCTCCTGTGATGCAAATCTGAATTTTCAGCATCATTACTCCAGTCTTCAGTGTCACATGATCCTTCAGAAATCATTCTAATATGCTGATTATTATTATTATCAATGTTGAAACAGTTGTGCTGCTTCATATTGTTGTGGAAACTTTTTTTAGGATTCTTTGCTGAATAGAAAGTTCAAAAGAACAGCATTTATTTGAAATAGAAATCTTTACTGCCAAACTACATTTGTACTTACTCTTACACTAATACTTACACTTGTTATATATCTGTGCATTTCTAGCTATATGAATTGTGGCTTTACCTGACTATCACCCAATTTATCTAAAATTTGCAGTAAATTAAGTTTTTTTCTTTTTTAATCACAAATGAGCAGTCAAAGCATCACACACACCAGTGTAAATCTGTTTTTCCGTGTAGTCGTTTATTATCACGTTTCTGCCGCATCTTTGTATCACAGAGCCGCTCTTGGAAACGCTGTGCACATATACTTCAAAGAGTGACAGTTCCTTTGCATTAAGGTCTCTTTAGCTCTGCCATTAACCAGATAATCAGTCTGAAATGAGTTCACTGTGCAGACGATGAGCCTTTGGAAATATTGCCATTTAAATTTAAATTGCATTTTTAATATATTCCATTTCAGACATCTCACATTTGCTTTAACTTATTTCCATAATATGTTTTTTTTTCCCACCACCGTCTTTATATCCTGTGAGTGTATGCACGTTTTTAAAGGTGATCATTTTAGTTATGCTGTGGGCCCATTTGGAACTGCAGGAAATAGAAAACAGCCCAGATGAGCCCTCAACTGCCTGAAGATCAGCCACGCAAAAACATCTTAAACCTGGCATCCACTAGTACAAAACATATCTCAGGAGACATAATTGAAGACTCGATTAAAGGATTAGTTCACTTCAGAATTAAAATTTCCTGATAATTTACTCTGCCCCATGTCATCCAAGATGTTTATGTCTTTCTTTCTTCTGTCGATTCTTGAGGAATCGATTCTTCTGTCGGTTTTTGAGGAAAACATTCCAGGATTTTTCTCCATATAGTGGACTTCACTGGGGTTCAACGGATTGAAGGTCCAAATTAAAGCTTGCACTAGCACTGCGATGCGCCACGCATTACACATTGGAAAGGTCACAAGTGACGTAGGTGGAAGTACTGCGGTAGGGCGAAAAACTCCATCTCATTTCCTCCTCCAACTTCATTGTTTTACCTTTTTTAGTAAAGGGCGTTTTACTTAGTCTTGGCACGTTCGCTTTGTAGACACTAGATCGGTACTTCCAGTACTTCCTTTCCAACGTGATTACATAATGCGTGGTGCATCGCAGAGCAGTGCAAGATGAGTATTTGTGGTTAAAAAGTTTTTTTGTTTTTTTTTTTTGGAAAATGACATATCGTTTCGCTAGATAAGACCCTTATTCCTCATCTGGGGTCGTGTAGAGCCCTTTGAAGCTGCTCTGAAACTGGAATTTGGACCTTCAACCCTGTTGAACCCTGTTGAAGTCCACGAGAACAATCCTGGAATATTTTCCTCAAAAACCTTAATTATTTTTTAAAAAGAAAGACTTAAACATCTTAGGGTGAGTAAATTATCAGGAAATTTTAATTCTGAAGTGAAACAATCCTTTAAGTGTTAAATTTGTCTATATAAAAACAGACACAAATGAGAAATTAAAGTACTTCTAGAATGCATTTTTGGATATTACCTTTCATATAGTGTGTTAAAAGCTGTTTGTGAATGTAAAAGCTCTGCAAAGTTTTAAAGGTCATGATAAATGAAGTTATTGTCTCCTAAATGAAAGAGCCGACTCTGAACTGCTAAAAAGAGTCATCAGTAATTCCAGTTTTACTTCCTGCTGGAACCTATGTAGGTTTGTAACAAATTGCATAATGTCAGCCAATGGTCTTCATTGGCTGCCCGTGAAAAATGTCTACACTGACCCTCAAACACTGTAGCTGAGGTCCGTAAGAGTTTGGTCCGTGTTGTTGACATGTTGAGAAGACGCTGTTTCCAATCAGAGAAGGGCAGGCTCTCAGAAAGGAGGGCTTTAGAGAGACTGGATCCTTTATCGACTGTGGGAAAAGAGATGATGATACAATATATATTATGAGAAAATTAAAGTGTTTTTTTTTTATTTTTTTTATCTTGGATGCATATAAAACTATTGTAAGAGACCTCCAGAACAAGATTGTAATATCTTGGCAAATGTGAGTAAAGTGTGAGACATTTTAGAGCTTATTGGAATTCTGGAGGATGCACATGTGGCATTATCTGAGAAACAGGAGACTTCATATAATCTCATTGCTGTCCAAAAGAAATAGAGATACTGATATTGAGATTTCCATTATGATTTCTTCCCTATGGGATGTATAGATAAAGAAAACAACAAGAAAAAAAAAAGGGAAGTGTTCTCTCTGTAAGAACAGACTTTTCAGGATCACCACTGAGAAATAGTATTGAGTCTTGAATCAAAGAGCCTGTTTGAACAGACATCAGCTTTGCCCCAGTTTACCACAGTGAGGATTTCTCTCTTCACATCTGAATGTGTGTTCTTTTGTCTTCAGTGATCTGCTGTCTCGTAACATTTCACAAAAAAATGACCAAAGGGGTTTTCTGTGGTTTAGAAACACTCTCTTTGTTTAGTCTTGGTACAGAGTCAGTTGATGCTGTATTGTGTTTTGAGCTCAACAGCATCAGTTTTTTTGGGATATTTTCAGGATATTCGTTTCTAACAGCATGAAGGGCATCAAAGCTTTCTAGTGTTTGTGCTGAAAACAGTCGAATTCCTCACATTACAGTAAACCTTTAGAGCTTAGATTGATTCAAAACCATATAGTGGAATTTATGAATAAGGGTTCAATCTTATAGGTTATTACAAACATCAAATTGCATCCAATAGTGGTGCTGTATGTTCTGAAAGTAGGTAACAAAGCAATGAAACTAGAAATTAGAAAATACAGAAACAGCAGCATGATAACAAAATCAGTCTGCAAAGTAAAAGAATTCTGAATGGCTGAAAAACTTTTTTTGACTGGTAATAGTCTGCTGTGGGTTTGATTCCCATAGAACATACAAAATGATAAAATAAACTTTGAAGTCGCTTGGGATAAAAGTGTATGCGAATGGAAAAGTTCTGCCCAGTTTCAGAGATCAAAGTGCATGATAAATGGAGTTATTGTCTCCTAAATGAAAGAACCGATTCTGAACTGCTTGAAATGAGTCGTCAGTAATTCCAGTCTTATTTCCTGTATGAATCTACGTAGGTTTGTTACAAATTTGCATAATGCCAGCCTATGGTCTTCATCGGCTGCCCGCGAACAATGTCTACATTGACCCTCAATACTATAGTCCTGCAAGAGTTCGGTTCATGTTGTCGACATGTCGAGAAGATGCTGTTTTCTTCATTGCGGAGGCAAATCTACTTTGATGAACTTCCAAAGGATGAGGCTTGTGCTCTAATTGATACGGTAAAACAGACACCATCGTTACTGTTCATATCACTGTGTATCAAGTGCTGAGGAAGCCTTCAGAGCTGAAATTCAGATATGGTAATGGGCATTTGGTTTCTGACATACACTGTAAGCAGTCGGCCAATCACAACAGACTGGGCCATCTGACCAATCAGAGCAGGGAAGGCTCTTGGAAAGGAGGGGTTTACAGAGACTGGATCCTTTATCGAACCGTTCAACACACTGAGAGAAAAGAGGTGATGCTGCAATGTATATCATGAGAAAATTAAAGTGTTTTTTTTTTTTTTTTTTACATTGGATGCATATAAAACTATTGTAGGAGACCTCCAGAACCAAATTAGAAGCCTTTAAAATAGTATAATAGGGATACTTTAACCTTGTTGTTTGGTCATTTTAGTCTGAAAAACAAAAAGTTTTGACATTTTAAAAATCTCTACTTCATCGGAATGGTACGAAACACAGTGACTTTTATGGCAGTCGCTATGTGGACTTGATTCGAAAAAGCTAAATGGTTGTTAAAAAAAAAAAAAAAAAAAAAAGTCACACTTGTGTTGTTCACGGTCAAAAATGACCGCCATAGGAAATGAATGGGAAATACGCAAAAATAAGAAAATACAGATTTTTTTGTGTGTGTGTGTGTTTACAAATCATCCACAATGCAGGATTTTTTTTTTTTTTTTTAATTTTACATTTTAAAATATCAAGAGTGCAAAATACACACATTGTGCCCAACAATATGGCAAAATTGAGGCAGATGCCTCAAATAAGAGGTTGAAATCAGGTTGATATAGCTCTGACAAAGCACTCCTGTGCATTTTTGTTGAATTTTGATGTTATGTGTAAGAAAATGTCTTTCTTCGTGTTCAGGTTTGACTGTAGTAAGATTTATGCAAAAACTGACACTTCAAATCAACAGTTCCAAAAAAAAAAAAAATCTAAACCTTGACAAAAAGTTGCCTTTGAGAATGTCTAAATATATATCCAAATCCACAACTTAATAAAAATGTATGTATTTATGTCTAAAAACAACTAGAGAAGTTTAAGCCTATTTATACAGAACTATATAGCGATCTAGTGGTTAAACCATGGCTAGAACAAGTAGGCCGTGGCGTGGCGTGGCGTGGCGTGGCGTGGCGTGGCGGGGGCGGGGCGTGCGTGTGGCGAGGCGGGGTGTGGGCGAGAGCCGTGAGAGAATGGCATGCTAACGAAATCACGCTCTTTAGCAACCACGCCAAAGGCCTCATGCCATTCTCTAACGGCTCTTGCCCCGCCTTGCTTGTCACATGTGCCTTCAAAAATTGGATTTGAAATGCATTGTCTCTATTTTAACATGAAATACAGCTTTAATTGAAAAATAATACAAAAATATTAGAAGAAAAAAAAAGTGTTCGGTCACTTTTGACCACGAACAACACAAGTGTGACCAAAAATGAACAATACCAGAGGGTTAACAAAATATTATATCCGTACTATAAAAATCACCAGAGTAAAATTTATTTTAACCCATACTTATTATAACCCATTATCACAGTCCAAAAAGAACATTTGTAAAGCATAGTTACTCAAAACTGTTTGTGTGTTACCTGGGAATCAAACCTACAATATTGGCACTGATACAGTCATGCTGTAACAGTTGAGCTAAACAGAAACATAAATCAAGTAAAATTCTAAATACAGTATTTTATTTAAAAACAAATACTATTAATTCTTGTCAGATCCTGGCAATATTTTAGCGTTTGAGTTATAAGCATAATCTCTTTTCAAATAACCAGCGTTCTCAGCTCCAGTAGTTTATGAGATCAGCTCGAGTCAATGTTTTCACTCATGGCTTGTGTCACACAATGAAAACCACACATGCATGTTTGCTCTCTAATTAATCACTTCTGCCACCAAGCTGTGGCTTCCTGTTTACTCACGAGCTTTATTTATCAAGATAGATAGCTGATGAACGAAAAAAACACACTAGCATTTTGTATTTGCATGCAGCATTAAGTTTCTGTCAAATTTATATGTAAATGAATATTTGCACATTTACAAGCAATACATCATAATTGATTTTTTTCTGTCAGGGTGATTTGGAGTCATTTCAACGCGGCGTTCACAAAATCAAAAGAGCGTGGCGGACAAGCCGACTGAAACAAATACTCAGTGCTATGCAAGAACTGAGCCAAACATATCGCCTGGGAGAATGGCACACAAACTGTGGTTATGAATGAAATCATAAAGAAATATACAACTATTATTCACAATGTTTAAACAAACAGCTATGACATTTTATATAATCTGATAAATGCATCTTTCCAAAAATAAATAAATAAATAATGCTAAGTATGCTTCTGTGAGAGAAAAAAAAAAAAAAAAAACCCTTATAAGATCGTTTACCTGATTATGTATTAGGCCGAGAATAGAAGCAGCCTCCAGTTCTTGTATAATGAAAGGTCAGGAAGGAAAGCATGTGGAAATGTTCCTGTCCTGTGGCTGTTTTACTTTCACCTTTTAAGGTTTTGGAGTCAGACTTTTCCACAGGACCTGCTGCTGCAAGCGGTCAAGTCTCTTTGACTGTAACTTATTATAAATTTAGAGCAGACTGGATCCGATTACAGGGGCTGGAGACTTCTTTAAAAATACACAGACTGACAATGCTTTATGAGTTATGGTTTTCCATAAACCAAACATTTATTCTACAGATTTGTTGATAATATGAAATTATTCTTATTTACAAGTGTAATTATAATATATTTTCAGATTAAAAAAAAAGCTATAAAACATCTAATGAATATAAAAATTGGATCATTTTTTTTTCCTCCTACAGTATAAACTACAACACAATCAAAAGTTCAGAGTTCATCCTAAAATCGAAAAATAGGATTCACTCCCAAATAGGATGTTGAAAATAGGCTGTCAGAAATGCATTATTTCTGGTGAATTTTAACAGTGTTCATCCATTCATGATTTTTCAGCTATTGTTACCTACAACTACTTGCACAATGGAAGAGAAGTTGTTTCTGAGGATTGTAATTTTTATTTTAAAGTTGTCCCAAAGCTGTCACAAAGGACTAGTTCACCCAAAAAATGAAAATTCTGTCATTTACTCACCCTCATGTTGTTCCAAACCTGTATGAGTTTCTTTCTTCTGTTAAAGAATGTTTGTAACCGGACAGTTGATGGCACCCATTTACTTCCATTGTATTTTTTTCCCAATCGAAGTCAATGGCTACCATCAACTGTTTGATTACCAACATTCTTTAAAACATCTTCTTTTGTGAAAGGTTTGGAACAACTTGAGGATGAGTAAATGATGACAGAATTTTTATTTTTGTGTAAACTAGCCCTTTAAGGAACAATGAATTTTACAGTAGTGAATTTAGAAGAATTTGCATTGACATTCAGACATTTTTAAGTGTGAAACACTTTTTAGGCATATTTACACGTATTTAATGCATAGTGTGAGTATGCAAATTGTGACACAGCCTTTTTATACACGTTCCTATGCTTTCTTATCAAGAGCTAGTCATACTCACTAATATTAGAAAAGTAATAAAAGAGGGAATGAGAGTATGAGAAAGAGCCGAGCTCCCAGCTTAGATATTTTTAGCAGTTTATCATAATGAGTTATAAATGGGTCTCCCTCACTCAACAGGAGCTCAGCGGACCGCTTAAGAAGATGAAGCCCGTCCTAATGACAGTAATGACACACACACACACACACAAACCTCCTTTCCTTCCTTTCCAGCTAAAAACATTTAATTCTCTGTCCACTCTCCTCTCCTCACCCTTTACGCATCACTGACCTTTAATCTGTGTCGCATGGAAATGCTTAACGTCTTCCGGATGCTAATCTGAATTCCCATAAACGGGCTTCCAGCCTACAGATTTCACGATAACATTAACAAAAACATAAACAGAAAACAAAAGAATTAGCATTAGCAGGGGATCTCATGGCTGAATTAATACACATCTGAAATGTAGCACATCACAAGATCCAGATATAATCCTCAGAGATACAGGAAGTGTTTCTGTTTTGCTGAATGACTCTGTCAGAACATAATACAATAAAACTACTGATATGACCTTTTTTTATCATATCATGTGGCTTTCAGTTTTGCAGTCTCATGGTCAGTGCAAATTCAATTTGATAAGCAGTCCATCTTACAATCTTAAAATTAAAGGTCCCAAAAGGTTTTTTTTTTTTTACAGTGACGCCATAGAAGGACCATTTTGGTTTCCATAAAGAACCTTTTAGTGAACAGTTTGTGAAAGTTATATTTATGTAATAAGTATGTAATAACTATGTAATTATGTAATAACTAAGTACACCAATAAGTATGTAATAAGTAAAACTAGGTATGTAATAATAACATTACCCTATACAGAAAATTGATCAGAGAGTTGAAATAAGCAAGAAGTGCCAAAATAGTAGCTCTTTAGCTCCACCCACGCCCATAAAGCACTGCAAATGAGATTAAAGTGTACTTAAAGTTATTAAGTACACAGTCTTGTACATTTGCCTTTTTTTATCCAATTTTTAAATACTTTTTTGCTTTAAATCAAAGTTTGTAGTCTTGTGATTCACTGGTTGGTTTGGTTCATGGCTTAAACTCTTAAACAAAGACTTTTTTAAAAATCCCTATGGGAAAAATGAGATGAAAAAAAAAAAAAAACTTCCAGAACCAGCGCCGCTGAAAAAAATGGATGGGCACTGTTGAACTCTGGAACATACTAAAACATTATAAAATTATGGTAATATATTGCCACTTATAGCTGTTTGTGCTAAATTCAAGCTAAACTCATTCCCTTAAAACCCATTATGACTTAACTTACATGTTATAGACTGCTGTGACTTTCTCCTCACATTCACCTCTTTTCTTTTTCCAAAAAAACTTGCAAAAAGCATTGTGACTCCTCTTCTATTATACGAGGTGTTGTGAGAAATTATCAGATGAGAAAGTATGCACTGTAAAAATTATTTTATGTACAACTTTAAAAGTTTATTGAAATATGTTTTACAAAAAATTTCTATTTCAGATTTTTTTTATACTTCAAAAATCATAATTAATTCAGTTTGTTACTTGCTGATTCTTTGTAATTATTTGTTCTTAGCAATTTCTGAGTGATTTTTCTTCAGTGCATGCACGGATTTACATTTCAAAAATCCACATTGTGAAAAGAAACAAATGTCCCCATTGAGATCTCTTTGATATATCAATTGATTTCTGCTAGACAGCACTGAGATCAAGTCCTGCTCCTCTGATGTTTCTCTAGAGAACAAGACCTCAGAAATCTCACACAAATCCCCTCTAAAGTTTCAGAAGAGATTTCCACAAAGCCTCAAACAGCGATCACATTTGCCAAGATGTTTGTTTGCAATCAAAAGACGGTGATCACAATATGAACACAAACATTTCTCATCTAATCCAGATGATTTGAGCTGTCCATTCATTTTTATACCTCTGTACTGCATGTGAACAATTTGGGTCTATTTTAAATTTTCTTTAGGAATTATAAGAGACACATTTGAGACATGATTAATACTCAAATGAAACATGGAGTGACTTGAGCTATAAAAGAACAATCTACTTTCAGCATACTATGATTTGCAACACAATAGTCCTAATCTTGCATACTATATACAACAAACAGCATATGAATTGGATACAGCCAAACAAAGGAACAATGTGCTCATGATTTTCACAAAAGTAAAGGGAGAAAAATGCAGGTACTGATAATGCCTACAGCTCATGGACATGTTTGTTTAACGTTTTTAATTTCAAGATGACTAAATAATGAAACAAAGGGCTGAAGCAGCATGTAAAGAGTGTGTTAACCTCACTCTCACATAATCTCTCTTTATCACGCCTCCATTAAAATCAAGGACAGGATTAGAAAGCAGTTTCTGTCAATCCTCCTGTGTCTACTCGCTGTTTACATTTTCCCAGGAAGGTGCGCTAAAACCTGTAACCATGGAAACTACCAGGAGCCAATCAGGAGTCCTTTTATGTGCATCATGTGACCCAGAGCCTGTTGAGAGATGCATTGAAGTTGGCAGTCAAGCTGTCTGCTGACTGCGTTTTATTAAAAGAAAAATACAAACCATTGAGACGGAAAAGCTCCTTAGAGCACAACGGAGAGGGAGAGCCGGGGGAAAGAGAGGGCTACGGCTTTTACAGGTTGAAAAGGGAAAAGATTGTTGTCCTTTCATGTTAAGGATGCATTTCACAGCTCAGAGAAGGTGAATGAGTTGTAAATGATGGGGTGGATGTTTGCTTTGCTGAGACGATTGCTTATTCTAGCACATTCTAGCCACTTTTCTGTAGAAATAACACTTAAACCGTATATTTCTCATGAGGTTTGTCAAAAATAAATAACATATCCAGAGATCCTCTGCTGAAGATTCTTCTAGTTCAACAGTCAGCTAGAAATCAAACCGAGCCCAGTGACCTGCGTCTCTTTCTAATGTCTACATATAGGTAGCATCCTTCTAAGAGATCATCCTCAATAAAATGGAGCCTCGTAAGTGATTTGAAACAATACACATAAGCAGCAACTTAAATAATGATTATCATGTGAAGTAGAGACTCAAAACACTATTGATGTCATCAGAGATTGGCGTTAGCATGTTGCTATGCTCATGAAGCATAAACTATATTTATTTGGGTATACGTGTATGACTTCAGTCAATGTTAGGGAGTTGTCATGCTTTTCACTTTGAAATACTGATCCAAATAATTAATAATTCCTTCTGAAAGATGTAGTAATACTTGAGTCATGACTAGTGGGTTACCATGATCTTCACTTTAGTATTAATTATTTTTCATTATTCAAATTATTTATGAACCTGTATTTAATAGTTCTTAGTAGTCTCCATGAGGTATAAAAAAATAGTAGTTACTGATTAGCTAATAGTGTACTACCACATTCAACTGAGCACTATTACTTACTAATTCATTAATCAGAGTTTCTTTAATAGTAGTTTCTAGAATGTTAACAGTGCGTTACTCATTTGTTCCTGTGTAGATATTCACAGTATTCTAAAGTGTTACCAGTGTTTTCACTGATCAAATAAATGCAGCCATGCTGACTATTTTCAAAAAGAATAAAAAAAGTCTTACGACACCAAATTTTTGAAAGTCAAATAATGTTCCAATCAACTTTTATCTTTACTCATCTTTTTTTCATGATCTTGTTGCATTGCATTATGGGATTGCAAGCTTTATGAAAAAGGCATGCATTGTTGCCTTAGAAGGCAGTTTAATTATGCTGCCTAAAAAAAGTCTTGTTAGGCTGTTCACTAGGCGACAGTCATATATACTCTCTCTCTCTCTCTCACACACACACACACACACACACGCACACACACTCACTCATGTTGGGTTTTAATGTTGTATGGGGACTTTCGATAGACATAATGATTTTTATACTGTATAAACTGTATATTCCATCCCCTACCCCTAACTCTACCTGTCACAGAAAACTTTCTGCATTTTTACATTTTCAAAAATCATCACTTAGTATGATTTATAAGCTGTTTTCAGCATGGAGGCCAAAAAAAATGTCCCCACAAAAACAAGGACTTCAGATATTATCATCTTTGTGAGGACTTTTTGTCCCCATAACATAGGGTTTACTGGGACACACACACACATGCACACGCACACACACACGCGCACACACACACACACACACACACACACACACACACACACACACACACACACTATGCTATTTTTACCTGCCATGAACACTGTTTCTTATCAGAGGCCTTGAAACTACCTGTCCACCTCAATCAACATTCTCGGATTTCAGCATTGAGCCTGATGTGCTTCAGTTATTAGAGCATAAGATCTCTCTCTCTCTCTCTCTCTCTCTCTCTCTCTCTCTCAAATCTTTCACTACCTCTCTCCATGTTAGTGAGAACGGCAGATTCCATTCTCTTTATGGAGCACCATGACCTGCATGTAAGAACACCGGCCTCGATCCTGCATGGTTTCTCCCTCAGAGGGAATTTTTCATGTTTTGCTCCATTAAAGATTTCTCAGCACTACATGTTACTGCAGTATATAATCTACATGTTTTCACCTGCAGGATGTTAGGAACCAAAGCTGTTGCAATGTGTCATATTTTAATGCATGTAAATGAGATTTGAGAGCTACAGCAGAGGGGAAGTTTTTCAGCAAATAATGATCTAAATTTTATCTCTGTCATGCAAAGTTAAATATGGCCTTCGAAGGATAGTCCACCAAAAACATTGTTATTCCAAATCTGTATGGCTTTCTTTTTGTTCTTTGCAAAACAAAAGATGTTTTGGAGAATGTTGGAGTCATTGGAGCCCATTGACTTCCATTGCATGGAGAAAAAAAAAAAAAAAAAAAAAAACACTGACACATTTTCTTTTGTGTTCCACAGAGGAAAGAAAGTCACACAAGAATTGTTAGCCAACTATGGTAGCAAGTTCTGTCATTACTCAGCTTTTCAACATTTCAACACCATTCCCAAAACCATATAGTCCCAACGAACAAACAGTATGGCAAACTTTTGTGGTTGGAACTACAGGCTCTTGACCAGTTTCTTGTTAGTATGACATGCTGACTGTAGATCATGCTTTTGGGCACAATAAGCAAGGTAACATGCAGTACATTCCATATCTTTCATTCAATTTAACCCTCAAGGATCCTTTGGCAAAACATTTTTTTCCCCCTCCCTTAATCTGAGTGGTACAAGACTTGGCTACATTCCTAAGTTTGCCACCTGAACACACACACACAAAATAGACTCGATTCAACAATGTTAAGTGGTTGAAAAGTGGGGGGTTATACGAAGGATGCTTGAGGGTTAAATATATATTAATTTCAATATATATAGTATGTACAAATTCTGTGCTGTTTTTGAAGAGAGCACATGTGCATAAATGTGTAAGGGAGCCCCGGAGTAATACATTGAGGGAACCCAGGATGAATCAAACATCAAATGAAGCAAAATGACAGGTAGCAAAAATAGTGAAGTAGTCCTCAGATGCCATGTTTGTTCCAGCATCATTTCAGAGAAATTACGTTGTGGAGAAAGCTGCTGACTGAATGAACTGCATATATAGTATATGGCAACAAAGTGTACACATGATTTATAAAATTAATGTCTTTCTATTGTTTTGTGTAAATTAACTATAATAATCTGACATTAATTGCAATCTTGAATTGATTAAGTTATTAAAAGTTATTACTCGACCATCTGCGCATGACGTCAAACAACGTCCTATATTGTTGGTTCATTGATGGAGGTACGAACACGTTACTACAGGAAACTTTCAAGGAAAACAGTCATGACTATAAGTTCTTTTCCCCTGTGATGCATTTTACTATGATAGTTAAGCAGTGAGTTAAGTTGTTTAGGAGAAACGCACCTCTGTTTAGTTTTGGGTTTTGATTTCACTTGCATGTCTTTTATTTTGTAAAATTTCCATAGTCATGTTTCCTGTTTGTCATGTGATTTCATCTTTTCCTCATGTGATCTTGCCATGTGCTCCTTCTGTTTATGTGTCATGTTCTGATTGGTTGTTTTGGTCATGTGTTTCTCAGTTCTGTTGTTTCATTGTGTTCAGGTGTTTCTCATTTGCTCATTAGTCTCTGTGAATACACTCTAAAAAAGCTGCAAAAATATGGCACAATGTACTGTATTGATTTGAAGAGATTTTCGCTATTTATTTTTACAGGTGTTTTCCCTGTATTTTAAATTTTTACGCTGCATTGCGTTGTGTTTTAAATTGAAAGGAAATGTCTGTAAAATTAATGGATAATGTACTGGTAATGAGCTGCCAGTACTTTTTCTGTTATTTTACAGATTTATTTCTTAGCCTCATGTTGTCTTTGGTCTAGCTATGTTTCGTGTAACCGCTGTTTGGTTCAAGTTTAGTTCATGGTTCTGTGTCAAGTCTTAGTTTTTTTTTGTATTTGTTCAAGTTTTGTTAATAAAAGACATAACACAAGGCACATAAACATGACAGACATGAGGGTGAATGCTGTTTTTGGTCATTATTTTTGGAGCTGAAAGCCTCCATCCCAGTTCAATTTTAATTGTACAGAGAGAAAAAAACATTCTGAGTTCAAAAAAGAAAGAAAAAAAAAAGAACTGTGGACTTGTGTGAGAGAGTGAGTTTAGATCATCTGGTGAATTTCCATTTCAGCTTAAGAGATGCAAAAAGCCACCAATAGATGGAGACAGAAGCGCGAGGAGAGGCAGACAGAAAAACAAAAAAACAGCCGCTGAAAATTAGGTTATTAAAATTACCAGCGTATAAATAAGTGTCAGTAATGGGCTGCGATATTAAAACTACATTCGTCTGAGGATTATTCTCAGAGGATGGCAGTTCTGTGCTTAAACTAACTGTTTTATGTGTGTTGAGACACTGGAGGAAGACTTTTTTCCCCTCACTATCAACTGAGCTGTCCGAGACTCCAGCGAGAGTGACCTCCGCTCGAGTATCCCGACCTCTACTCGGCATTCACCTCTACACACGGACAGATAAGTGATATCTTTCAGAAAAACAAATACGGACCACCACCATTCACTCAATACAAATCCTCTCTTGGTAATTGTGCTGCGTTGAAAGACTGCTTTACATGTCCGCGGCTCCCAGCATGCTCTCCGTTCACCTGGTGACACCAACAGAAAGAACGAATTTTCTAGAAGCCAGAGCACAGCGGTGAACTGCGCTAAGTGGCCGGCCTTTGTTGGTTCTTTTAAGCTCACTTTTTCTCTATTGCTTTTCCTTTTTCTTTCCGACCATCCAGGCAGCAGCGACAGGGAATCAATCCTTTAGAGATCCCCAGCAGGTAGAGCTCTCCCTGCCTGTCTCTCTCTCTCTCTGACTCCCTGTTGATCCGCATTCATCAGGCACATCAAAGGGCAGCTCAGGATGCTGCTGTGTCCCCGGTTTGCCGGCCCCTCCTGGTTGATTCTGCCTCCCATCAGGAAACAATCTCCCCTCCGCTGCACAGACTCATCTAATCAATGTCGAGGTTTATGGCTCTCGGAGTTCCTACGGCTCCTGCGAGGAGCTAAAGGCCTGTGAGGTAGAAAGAGTCTTAGGAGAGAATGACTCCACACTGAGACTCCAACTGCATCGGAACCCACCCGGCGAAAAATCACCAGTCTTTAGTGTCAGTTATTTCTTCTTCTCGACAGCAATGAGATCAAATGGAGAAGTTTCCTGCTTCTCAGATTTTTCTCCTTTCATCCAGATTTGCCAGCCTTAGCTAACAAAAATATGTTTTAAGAATGTTTTGTTAAAGTTCCCAATAAGTTATGAAAACATTATTTCTGAATGTTCTCTGAACATCCAAACGTCCAGTTTTTTTTTTTTTTTTCTCAACCCAAAATGAAAATTCATGTACTCATGTCGTTCCAAACCCATAAGACTTTTGTTCATCTTCAGAACACATTTGATGAAATCTGAGAGTTTTCTGTCCCTCCATAGACAGCTACACAACTTTGACGCTTCAAAAAGTTCATAAAGAGATTGTAAAACTAATCGAATTGAGCGGTTTAGTCCAAATTTTCTGAAGTGACTCGATTGCTTTATATGATGAACGGATTGAATTTAGGATTTTATTCACATATAAACATTCATCAACTCACACATCAGTTGTGGCAAATGGAAGCTCAAGTTTTCTTGACGTGCGAGAACCAATGATGTTCATTCTTGTGTGTTACGCAGTACGTTTGAGATTCCTCGAGAACCAATGGGGTTCGTTCTCGTGTTACGCAGCACATTTGAGATTCCTCGAGAACCAATGAGGTTCATTCTTGTGTTACGCAGCACATTTGAGCTTCAGCAAGAACCAATGGGGTTCATTCTTGTGTTACGCAGCACATTTGAGCTTCAGCAAGAACCAATGGGGTTTATTCTTGTGTGTTATGTAGTACGTTTGAGAATCCTCGAGAACCAATGAGGTTCATTCTCGTGTTACGCAGCATGTTTGAGCTTCCGCAAGAACCAATGGGGTTCATTCTCGTGTTACGCAGCACGTTTGAGCTTCCGCAAGAACCAATGGGGTTCATTCTCCTGTGTTACGCAGCACTTTTGAGATTCCTCGAGAACCAATGAGGTTCATTCTCGTGTTACGCAGCACATTTGAGCTTCAGCAAGAACCAATGGGGTTCATTCTTGTGTGTTATGTAGTACGTTTGAGAATCCTCGAGAACCAATGAGGTTCATTCTCGTGTTACGCAGCACATTTGAGCTTCCGCAAGAACCAATGGGGTTCATTCTTGTGTGTTATGTAGTACGTTTGAGAATCCTCGAGAACCAATGAGGTTCATTCTCGTGTTACGCAGCATGTTTGAGCTTCCGCAAGAACCAATGGGGTTCATTCTCGTGTTACACAGCACGTTTGAGCTTCCACAAGAGGTTTATTCTCACGCAGGTTCGGTTCAGCTTCTGTTTATGTTCGCTGATCAATGTTTATATGTGAATAAAAAATTCAATCTGTTCATCATATAAAGTGATTGTGTCTCTTCAGAAAATTTAGACTAAACTGCTCAATTCATACGGGTTAGTTTTACTATCTCTTTATGAACTTTTTGAAGCATCAAAGTGTCAGTTGCGTAGCTGTCTATGGAGGTCCAGAAAGCTTTCAGATTTCATCAAAAATATCTTCATTTGTGTTCCAAAGATGAACAAAAGTCTTACAGGTTTGGAACGACATGAGGGTGAGTAAATAATGACAGAATTTTCATTTTTGGGTGAACTATCCCTTTAAGGAAACATTCTATCTTGAATTCCATTTCTTTGAACATTCTGAAATAGGTAGTAACATTTAAAAATGTTAGATGAACATCCAATGAAAACATTAATGATGTATAGATAAATGTTTTTGTACTAATGTTTTGAGAATATTATTAAAGACCAGATAACGTTGAAGGGAAGAATGTTTGTTCATAACTTTGAGAGAACCTTGCCAGATGTTCCCTGTTAGCTTGGAAATTCTGCACTCAAACGCTGAGATCTCAATATGAACTCAAATATAGGCCTATATCAAATGATCTGATTTTTATAGCAGACTTCGATACCTGAAAATAATACAAAAAAGATCTGCACACTGTTGTTCTCCCTTTATTTAGAAAAGGTTAAAAGTGGCAATGTTTCGGTCAAAGACCTTCGTCAGACACACACTTTGATACCTGAGCACAAATGATCAGACAACAATTATCTTATTTGTGTCTATTTTTATTTCTTGTTTGAACTTTAGGAGAAAAATCATCTAAGACAATGCTGATCTTTAAATAAATAAGAAAAAAACGCGAACACCATTATGTCTCCTGACATATGAAAAGAGCAAGATCTGAGCAATTAAATTTTCCTCTAGGAACATAAGGTCTATTATCTCAATTGTTTATCCTAGACAGCAATATGTTTAAAGACAGATGAAGAAAGAGGAAAAATGCCACAAATAATCTCACATCTCAAACTGTGCTCAAATATTATATCAATACATCAAAGTCTGCAATGAAACATCTGAGATCTTAAATTTTTCTCATCAAAGCTTAAGGAAAAATACAAATGTGACAACTGTTTCTCCCAGCAGGCAATAATTATATTAAATGGGGATCAAATGGAGACTGTTGACAAAGTCTCCTAAGAAAAGACCCCACGTAATCTCATGTCTGTTTCAGACTTGCCAAGACACCAAAGTCTGCGATCGAAAGTCATATTCCAACACGAGCTCTAGAATTTCTCATTAGATTCATCCAAAATAATCTTAGCTGCTATTCACATTGATTTTATACTGTAAATCTGTATTTTTCTGTATGAAAGCAAATGCAGCTGAAATATCTGAGACAAAGTTGATACATCACTAAAACAGAGCTAAGAACTTAAGTCTTCAGAGCTATGAAAAAGCAACCTCTGAGCATTGAAATGTTGCTCTGGGAGGCAAGAGAGAAAAACGGGTGTGTTGATTAACAGCAGGGTGATGAGATGGTAAAGTTAAGTAGGGATGAGGGTTGTGTAAGAGACTAACTTCATGCTGTGGTGATCTGACAGCGTTTGAGAAGGGAGGAGCTCGCAGTTCTGTGATCCAGAGACGAGCCGAGACAGAATAAAGCCTGAGAGACAGATTATGCTCAGCTCCAAGACAAATGAGAAGAAACATCTGAACTCTATCTGCAGTGGCAAACAAAAGGAATGAAGGGATTAGAGCAGTCAAGCAGTCCTTCCCTCTCTCTCTGTTACGTACCCACACACACACACACACACACACACATGCATAAGTGACTTCATATTTATTCACAGCACTCTTTTACACACACACACACACACACACACACACACAAACGCAGCATGTTTTTGACACTTTGCTCAAGTCTTAAACTAAGTTATACTCGAAAGCACAGAATGTTCCATGTGGTTTCAAAAGGAATTGGTGTGTGTGTGTGTGTTTGTGTGTTTGTGTGTACGTGTGTGCGTTTTTGTGACATATCAGGACACAAATTTGTATAATGACATGGGTATGACATAGGTATTACAAGGAGAGGGTGACTTATGAGGACATTACCCCATGTCCCCATTTTTCAAAAGGCTTATAAATCACACAGAATGAGTTTTTGTGAGAAAGTAAAAATGTGCACAGTTTCCTGCAATGGGTAGGTTTAGGTGTAGGTTGGTGCAGGACGATAGAAAATACGGTTTGTACAGTATAAAAACCATTACGCCTATGGAATGTATCCACAATTCACAAAAACAAACGTGTGTATGTGTGTGTGTGTGTGTGTGTGAGAGAGAGAGAGAGAGAGAGAGAGAGAGAGAGAGAGAGAGAGGCTGATGATATAAGGAGCATTTATGCATTAAAATGTGTTCAAGACACGTCTGTGTGAGTTCATTTATACATTGGGAAACATTTCTGCCAAGAATTGAGCTAAATCTCACATCTAGAGACATCTATTACAAAGTGGTTGCTACAGCATTGCAAGGTAGTAGCTACATCATTCTATGTGGTTGCTATGGCATTGCTAGGGTGATCTGGGTGGTTGCTAGGGGGTTGCTAGGGTATTCTTTGTTGTTTCTTTGTTGCTTTCAGTAAGTTCTCTTCAACAAGTTCACTCAAATGGTAGAGCAACAAAAAGGTCAGAGGTTAAATTTCCATTTATGCTGGTCTAAATCAAAACCAACATAGTGATAAATCACTTCAGATAAAAGCAGATAAAGTTTTCTTTAACAGCTGCATGGGTGCAAATGCTTTTAAAGTCCCCCTGTAGTCAATAATTTTATACCTTAAAACTCATCTTTGATCACCAAAATGACATATTTAAACATTTTTTCCTTGAAAAAATGACTTCATGCCTTAAAATAGCTTAAATGTAACTCTACACCCTTGCTTCATTTAGTATACGTGGTTCTATGAATATGCAAATTAGCCCCGCCTCCACTCACTTACACCAGCTCAGAGATCTACTTGTTGACGTGATTGGTTACAAGGTACTTTGTGACGTCAGAAACACCAGCGATTTCAAACCATGTTTGTTTTTTTTGGTTTTTTTGTCTTTGGTTCACTGCAGTTTTAAGGAGAAATTACTCAGCAATGGTGTTGACTTATGAATTTGCACATGGTTTGTCTTAAAGCATATTAAAAACACAAGATAGACATATAAACAACATTAAAAACTTGATTTTCACCACAGGGGGGCTTTAAAGTGCCTCTCCTCTATATATATACTATAGTATATGTCTTCCCTTCACCCCTTGTTTCTGAGCCACTATAAAAGCTGCCAATCTCAAAAGAACTGTATTTTCGAGGCTGTTCAGATATGCTCTCTGAAAAGGAAAAATACTGAATCTCGAGTTCCTGTTCACGGCCTCAGCCTTTTTATCATTGTGCTCAAACGATCCGGTGTGGAACCCACGACTGGGCCTCGGCCTGATCAATAATGCAACAGCGCTGCAATCCAGCCACCTTACAAATCAATTAAAACCCATTACTGGCTCGTGTTCATTCGCCAGCAGCTGTGTGTTTATTTAGCTCTGTCAGCTCCGGGTGGGAGAGGTTGATCTCGCTGCGGTTTGTGCAGGTGGGACCGAGAGCAGACATGTGAAAAGGAGGCATTGTGCAGGTGGGAACGTATGAGCTCGAAAATTCCATGAATGTGCATTTCATCCGCAACTCACAATCTGCTCACTTGTTTCGGCGGAGTTTGGTTTGGCCGAGCGCTCGCCGGTGGTCGTGACTTACAGACACCTTCCAACAGGAGCTGTGATGGAGTCCAGGCCTCTCTCTGTAGCTCTTCCGACCATCCGCAGGAGTGTCGGCTTTCGTGAGGGGAATGTGTTTGTAAGTCTTGGCACTGTCAAAAAGCCAGAGGCATTACCACGGACTGATGATCAAAACTGAACTCCAAACCACCTCTTTCACCATCTCTCGCTCACATACGCTTCAAAAACACAGAGGTTAGGCTTCAAATACTACCATGCTACAGGTGCTATTTCTGCAGTATGTAGAGTATTTTCAGTATACATAGATTACCTGGATGACTTATATTTACTTCTATGCATTTGACAGACATGTTTGCCCTGTTTATACCTGGTATTAAAGGGATAGTTCAGCCAGAAATGAAAATTAAGCCATCCTAGGTGTATATGACTTTCTTCTTTCAGCCAAACACAATCGGAGTTATATTACAAAAAATATCCTGACTCTTCCAAGCTTTATAATGGGAGTGTGGGAATAACTTTTTGAAGCCCAAAAAAGCGCATCCATCCATCCATTTTAAAAGTAATTCATATGGCTCCAGGGGGTTAATAAAGGCCTTCTGAAGTGAAGTGATGCAGTTTTGTAAGAAAAATATCCTACGCCATATAGCCTACGCCATCTTTATGTAGAGCAACATTTCTTTTTTTCAGATCCTCAGAGAGTTCTTTGCCATAAGGTGCCATGTTGAACTTCCAGTGACCAGTATGAGAGAGTGAGAGCGATAACACCAAATTTAACACACCTGCTCCCCATTCACACCTGAGACCTTGTAACACTAACGAGTCACATGACACAGGGGAGAGAAAATGGCTAATTGGGCCCAATTTGGACATTTTCACTTAGGGGTATACTCACTTTTGTGGCCAGTGGTTTAGATATTAATGACTATGTGTTGAGTTATTTTGAGCAATACCTTACCTTACCTAAGCTAACGGTACTCCAACATGCTACATCATATGTCGGGTCAGAGGTCACTCTTTGGTTGGAACTCGGCTGACGTACGACCGTTACTGGAAGCCAGTGATTATAGTTTATAAAGTTATAAATATGGCTATTTCTCTGACAAAAATGCTTCGCTTCATTTCAGAAGGCCTTTATTAACCCCCTGGAGCCGTATGGATTACGTTTATGATGGATGGATGCATTTTTTTGGGCTTCAAAAAAATGGCACCACTCCCTCCTATTATAAAGCTTGGAAGAGCCAGGATATTGTTTAATATAACTCTGATTATGTTCAGCTCAAAGAAGAAAGTCATATACAGCTTGAGGGTGAGTAAATTATGGGATAATTTTCATTTTTGGGAGAAAAACCCTTTAAGAAGCATTTTGTTTGATCGCATCACAAGTAGACGAGGGAGACACATACCCATCTACACCCGGTATTTTAATCCATCTCTTTTTGTCCACTTTCAGCCACTTCTGTCCTGGGCCCGTATTTATCAAGTTTCTCAAAGTACCATTTTAGTCTTAAGTGCTGAGAATTCATGAAATGTACTCCTACTTTTAAACTTAAGCATAAAAGCAAGTTATCAAATTTCTTAAAGCGAAGAATTACTCTTACTCTCCCAGTTATTTAAGACAGCTCGAGAGGTCTTTCAAGTGGTTAGGAGTTGCCAGTAGGGGTTTGTGATGGCACTGAGGAGACAGAGACGTGCGCAAATCTTTCAGGGGAGCAAGAGTGTTTTTGAAATGTTTGACAATGAGCAGTTAATCAAACGGTATCGTTTGGACAGAGCAGGCCTTATCTTTGTCAGCGCTGGTTAATGTTGGGCTGAACTTGTTTGACTAATTCAGCAAGCAGTAGCGCTTCTTCCTCCCGCCAGTTCGGTTTTCTTTTGGAATCCATGGTGGCTGATTATATCATAAAATCTAGCCTATATATAGGCAGGTCAGTTAACAGCACACCGGTTTAAAATTTGCAATTAAAACATAGTGGAAAACGTGTTTATCTTTAATTTCCAATGTGTATATCATAATGTATTCTCTTGAAAATTCTTTATTGTCAAATGTGTGTTGAATGTAAACTCCTCTTAGGAATTTCACCATTCAATGTGAATTTATCTGAGAATATTCTTAAATAAGGAAATCTATTCAGTGATTGGTCCATGCCTATGTCATCATCCAAAATTGTGGATGATGTGGCACAGCAAAGTGTTGTGAATCATTTCTAAGACTGACACTTAGGATTTAGTCCTACACTTCACTTAAATTACGACTGAGATGCTTGATAACTAACTTTTAAGCGCAGCTTTGAGCCAAGATTTTTTTACTCTTAAGTCAATTCTTAGCAGTGTTCTTGTGAGTAATTCTCAGAGGCTTGATAAATACGGGCCCTAATTTCTTTGAGAGGAGGGTCTGTGGGCGGGTAAATGTAAGGGCTTTTTTAGACCTTTCGATCTAATGGATGAAATAAGCTCGCGCAATTTATATATGAACGCAAAAGGAGATGATGGAAAACATATGGAGAGCAGAAGTTTTAGTTTCTGCTCTGACAGTCGCAAGACCATGGTGAACGCGGTGATATTTAAGAAATCAGGAATGGTGAGAGAACATTGTGCTTGGTACATTTTTCATCTTCAAACCAAACTTGGGTCTTCAGCCGACAAAGTTACATCCCGTCTGGCTAGCGCACTTCACATAATGCTTACGCATTAGGTCAGTAGGTGGAGAGTAGGTGGTCTTTTGTGGCTTCTCGAACACATTCGACATTCCACATGAGCATCTACACTACGAAAGCAAACTGGTCAAATGTGTTTTCAACTACCTCTGGAAGTGGTCAAAAGTGGACAAGCTATATTTAGTGAAAAATGCTTCTTAATACCAGGTGTAAACAGGGCCTTTTATCTAAAGTGAATCACAATGCATTCAGTTTTTTCATGCTTTCCTTGGGAATCGAACCTATGACCTTGGCGCTGCAAGCTCTATGCTCACACTATGATAGGATAATGCCAAAGTGTGCAGTATAAAATTTTAATTTAAACTAAATGTAAATATTCTTTCTTTCTTTCTTTCTTTCTTTCTTTCTTTAAATAGTGTGCAGTAAGCTTTACAACAGTATTCCTTTCCAACACAGTTTGGAAGGAACACTAGCATAACATACTGAGAACATAGTTCTAGCAGAACATAATGAGTAAAACTATTTTGAAATAATATGTGAAAGTATGCTACATGCGCTGGTGATATTGCATCGGGTTTACACTGGAATTGTTTTTTTTTGTTTTGTTTTTCTTCTTCTTCTTGCATTTCGTTCCACACAGTGAGCTATATCCAACTGGTCTAAAATCAAACTCTACATCACTGTATGACAAACATCAGAAATGTTTCTGATTGGCTATTTCACCTGGTTCAGCCTGGTTCTAACAGAGTGTTAGACAAAGTCTGTGTCACACTGGCGACAGATACTGTTTGAGGCAGAAGTCTGGATTATATTTAGTGTCTGACCTTCTTTTGTGCTCAGAATATCCAGGCTAAACGTCCCTCAGCCAAACAGCCCAGTCAAATGAGCTGAAACAGTATTGACACTGTATAAACAGGGGAAATTCCTCTCTCAAATTGGGTTACCGTTCTCTTAAATTAAAGATGTTTTCATTTCTGAGCTCTTCAAGCAGTGCTCTCTGTCTCTCTGTCTCTCTCTCTCTCTCTCTCTCTCTCTCTCTCACACTCTTACACAGACACAGAGACAGACAACACACACACACACACAGCACTGTTGTGCAGACACCGATATGCGTCTTTTTTCCCCTCAGGAGATGAACATTGTGCTGGGCTCTCATGATTGACCGGCTTCCCATGTTACTCTGAGAGTGATTGCCATAAATATTTCATCGCCAAAATTGCTTCGTGCCATAAATACACAGCAGTGTGTGACAAAAGAGAGAGAGAGAGAAAGGACACACTTCCTCCTTATCACCTCAGACGCCCGGACAATTAACACACCACCTCATACATCATTCTAGAGCCATTTACGTGGACATTTCTCACTCGTGTCTTCCTTTCTGCTCGTTCGCTCTCACGATTCCTTTTAAATACACAAACACAAAGCTTTTAACAGACAAGTCTCATATATACATAAAAATGGACACAAATGCACATAAAGATGTATTTTATTTTATTTATTATTTTAATTATTTTTTTAAATGTCCCCTAACCCTAAAACATTTTTAAATAGTTTTTACTTTTATTTTATTCTATTATTGTATCTGTAATACAATATAATTTAATATAAAGTACACGTAATTAAAAATGGATTTACTATTTGAACAATTAAAAAAATTATACATTTCTGCTTGTTCACTCATGTTTCCTTTTAAATACACAAACAGTCAAGCCTCATATATACATAAATATTAACACAAAAGCACAAAAATATGTAACAAGTCCGAAAAGTAAAGTATTTTTTTAAATTATTTTAATTTAATATTTTTTTTATTTTATTTTGCAACATAAACCATTTCTAATTGTATTTTATACTAAATTATATTACACAATTTAAAAATGGTTTATTTACATAATATTTGAACAATTAAACAATAGTCAAGCCAAGTCACCTTTACAGTGAACAAAAGGAAAATAATGATTCAGTGATGCAAACATTGTTCAATTCAGCTGTAAAGCAGCTCTAAAAAGAAAAAAAGATGTTTATTTGTATAATTGTATTAAATATGCTTGAAGTGAAGACATAATAAAGTATAAAAACAGAAAAAAGAAAAAAAGTGTCATTGTTCAGGTGAAGTCAGTTCAGTGTTAATTCAGTTCCGTTGTAAAGATCATCAATTATTAAATTAGTTCAAATCGTCCATCTCAGTTCAGTTCTCATCCAATATTGTCAATGCCGTCAAATCAATAATATTTTTGAATATTAAGTGTCCCCAACTAAGCAAGACATTTCATGTCTGCTGTATGCGTGTCTCTTTCTCTCTCTCTGTATGTAACAGCTCAGTTTTTGCGGAGATTTACTGTGTGTTATGGGAAGGGGATTTCCTTCAGTTCTTCACGGCCACTTGACTAAAGAACAGAGCCTGACCTTGTGTCGCTCACACACATATCTGCTCTCCACAGCTCCCCACAGTCCTCACGAGCTTATTAAACACATTAAATCTCAATGTCATAAAGCAAGATTATAAGTGTTTGGCTGAACGCCTACCCATAATCCACCTCTCAACTCTGGTTGGAGGTCTGTTGAGCACTTCAGCATTTCCATTCAGCTCTTGTTACATAAAAACCCTCTGTGCAGACTTAGATGACTTCATTAAGTTAATAAGTTAATTATAAATGAGACTTCACAGCATCAATTCAATTAATGATTTTAAAGTTCTATATTACTTGGTTTAATAAATAAAAATAAAACACCAAATACTAAATGTGAATTTACAGTGAATTCAGACCCCACAGCATTATAATGCACAATAATAATAAAAAATACATACATTAAACAGTGTTATTAAAATATTATTGATTTTAATCATTTAAATGCCCATTAGATGACAAAATTAAATCTAATGAGGATGCAAAATGAAATATTAAATACTAAAATGCTGCATTAGATTGTGTATTATAAAACATTATGAATGTCTGTAGTGCATTAAGAATGTATTATATACTGTATATAATGGCATCAGGGAAAGTGGTACAGGCAACTCTAATAGAATCACTTGTGCATTACATTCTATATAAGTGGATAATGTATCAGAACCTAAAGGGAGAACATCTAACTGAATACAGGGATTTATTAAAGTCCAAAAGCGCTTTCTGACTGACCTGCTCTGGTCAATTATATTTGCCCGGGTGTGCTTATTTGATGTAAATTGAGCCTGGTACACAAGGACACAGTTTAGTGAGTGTTTCTGAAGAGCACTACAAACTTTCTGCATTCCTTGAATAAAAAAAGACACTGTTTAGTATGTTTTTTTTAAGCCATTTGGTTTACGAGGACACAGGAAGTAACCTACCCATCACAGAAACATGTGCAAAGATTAAAAAAAACATGTTTTGGCTGATTTATAAACCTTTTAGACCAGTAAAATGTTCTTACTAGTCAGTTGTTATAATATTTAAAGGGGTCCTTGATTATGATTTCACTTTTTTAACTTTAGTTAGCATGTAATGTTGCTTTTTGAGCATAAACAACATCTGCAAAGTTACAACGCTCAAATGGAGATGCAAAGGGAGATATTTTCTTTTACAGAAATTGCTTTTTAAGGACTACAACAAAAGGCTGGTAGTGACTAGCTTCTTCCCGGGTTGGTGACATCACAAACCCAAAATGTACATAAACCCTGCCCCCGAGAACACGCAACAAAGGGAGTGAGGCCATGTTGGGCTGGTTTAGAGAAGAGGAAGAGTTGTAGTAGAGTGTTGTTACCATAAGATCATTTTACGCTGGACTGCTTCACAAACGAGGGTCAATTCAACTCTGGATTTGCACAAAAGATTAACATGACGGCACATGCTAGTCGATGAGTTGAATCAACTCCACAGCAACTACAGAAATGTATCCACTAACCATTCAGAAACATCCAGATGCATTCTAAAAGTTGTAACTTCTTCCTGAGTCTCTCCATCAGTGTCGACTCCGGTTTGAACAATGTAAGACTGAACACGTTACTGAGAATCGTCATTTTGGCTGCGTGAGATTCTCCAACTTTATTTATTTTTAGATTTTCAAAAAACATCATTTAGTATGATTTATAGCTGTTTTCCTCATGGGGACCAAAAAGTGTCCCCACAATGACAAGTATTTCGAATATTACCATCTTTGAGGGGACTTTTTGTCCCCATAATGCAGGACCACACACACACAAACACACACACACACACACACAATATGTTATGGAGGGGACTTCCATTGACTTCTATTGTTTTTACAGAGCTAATGATATTTTCTATCCCATAACCCTCCCACAAACAATCCTACATCTTTGGATTTTCATTAAAATGTTATTTAGTATATTTATTAAGCCATTTTCCTCATGGGGACAATTGGCTGATCCAGGCAAAACCACACACACACACACACACACACACACACACACACACACACAGCAATCCATTTCTGCAGTAATAAGAAGAGGCTTTCAAATGGATTCCAAACAGGTGTGAATCTAATTCAGGAGCGCAGGGGGTGTTGATTAAGAGAGCCGGAGCTCATGCCAGAGAACAGAGATAAAGTCATTTCTCTCTGTCTGTCTCTGCTGGTGTACCAGACAGAGGCTGGACGCTGGCTGACTCTATTACAGGTGAGAGAAAGAGAAAGATCTTCTCCTTTACAGTGAGATCATCATACAGTATACAGAGGACAGTAAAACACAAGCTAGTCTGTCTAATAGTCTGAATGAACTCTGTAAACTGTATCATTCTAAACATACAACACAAACTACTCACAGCATCTAAAAGCATGTGTAGTTAACTATCGACCAAGTCCACTTTGCAGCTTAATTTGACATGTGAAGCAGTCAAATATGATTCACACTGTAAAAAATGACAGATTTTAATGGTAAAAGACTGTAAAAATGCAATGGTGAAAAACAGTTAATTGATTTACAGAAAGTTTCTGTACTATATTTGGTGAATAACTGTACTAGATCTAACAGTACAATTAATGTAATTTTACGGTAAAATACCGTTAAATTTAAGGTTTTTGGACATTTCACATTTGATGTATTTTCATTGAAATAACTTCTTTTATAAATAACTTTCTTCTTAGTTTTTTTTTTCTAATCAGTTATGTACATTAGGGTATTATGTTACATCTAATGTTGTTTAATTAATGTTTATTGCATTTTTAAAATTCCATGTATGTTACCATGATGATGTTTAGTGTTTGTGTGAATGACACTGTGTGCACCTTCTATATATTAGTATTGTCCTATCATGTGACTCTCATCACCACTGTGTTTGGTGGTTGTCAGTGTATTACAAAGGTACAAAACAGATGTTAGTACTTCATGTTGGTAAATTAACATTATATCAGTTAATGAAATACGTTTTTTTTACCGTAAATTTAACAGAATTTTTTTACAGTGTGTAAAATAAACAGTTAAAATATTTAAATTGTACGGGTTTGAACTGTAAAATAGTGCTGTCCCGTAAAACCTAAAACATTGCTACTGTATTTTTTACAGTAAAGTTCTGGCAACCACAGCTGCCATTTTTTTTTACCGTAAATTTTACAGGAATATTTTTTACAGTGCATATTGTTTTTACATACCATTTATAAGAGGTTTTATCTGGAATAGATTATACCACAATGATGAAAAAGCTCTTAAAATAATTGCAAAGCAGTGTCTGACCACAACTGTGAAAAAAATAGCATAAATGTTTGTAGAATTTGTAAAGCAGACTATACATGGAATCTTGTTTCCACCATGAAATAAAAAATAAAAAAGCTTTTTATCTCACAATTCTGATTTTTTTTTTCTCAGAATTGCGAGATATGAACTCAGAATTGCCAGTTATAAAGTCAGAACTGCGTGATATAAAGTCAGAATTGCGAGTTTATATCTCACAATTCTGACTTTATAACTCGCAATTGTGAGTTTATATTTCAATTCTGAAAAAAGTCAGAACTGTGAGATATAAAGTCAGAATTGCATGATAAAAACTCGCATTTGCAAGTTTAAATCTTGCAATTCTGAGAAAAAAAGTCAGAATTGTAAGATAAAAAGTTGCAATTGCCATTTTATTTTTTATTTAGTGGCAGACAAAAACTTCCATAATATACACTTCTGCCACTGAACAATTTGTGAAATTATTATAATTTAAGATAATAATTTTGTATTTGAATATATATATATATATATATATATATATATGTTCATAATGTAATTTATTCCTGTGATGCAAAGCTGAATTTTCAGCATCATTACTCCAGTCTTCAGTGTCACATGATCCTTCAGAAATCATTCAAATATATATATATATATATTTTTTTTTTTTTACATTTTTTATATATTTTTTTCACAATTACAGAGTGTGTATACATGTATTTGAAAAATAATGTCACAATGCAAAAAATATTCTTAAATGGAGCTAAAATAAGCAACATAAAAAAGCTAATTTCATAAAAAATAAATAATTATAATTTTGGAGTGAAATTTAAACTAGACATGTTCTTGACATGCACATGCATTTTTCAGTAGGATTGAATTCACAATTATTCAAATAATTTTAACATAGAAGTATTCATTTCTTTTTAAAAATTCTTTCTGACCTTAGACTTCTTTGTTTAAACTGTTAAAGGTCAGAGGTCACTTTTAACAGTGCTTTTTAAAACACATGAAAATACCATTACTCGAGACTTCACTGAACTTAGAAGTGAACTGCCGCTGTTCAAAGAACAAATGAGCCTTTCTGAATGCCGAAGGCTCTGCCTTTTACACCAGTGTACCGAGATGACCTTGGTTTGGTTATTTACGAGCCAGAGTGCAGCTGTCATCATTAATTAGTTCCTTTCATTAGCGAGAGGATGGATACGTACACTTTCCTCTCACCTTGTCTTTTATTCTCTATCCTCTAGTGGTCTAATGAGAGCTAGACATCAGAGAGACTTCCAGTGGGCTGTATTTATATACATAAGTAATGTCTGAACCGGTTTCAGATGCAGCTGTAATGATTTCAGAACAAGAGGAGAGAAATTAAAAACCGGAATAGCACTCTAGAGACATAAAGCCTATTTGGAAAGTCCTGGGAAATGATTTCATTTCTTTTACTGTGTTTTTTGAGTGTGTGTGTGTGTGTGTGTGTTCTGGAGATGGCCTTTCTCAGGCCTGTGTCGTTTATGGGTCGTTAGCTGAGACCCACTGCTCCATTAACTGAAGCACAGCATTATGGGTAAAGTGTAAGCGCTCATATATTCTTGTGAGGGAAATGGCTGCTGTTTTTATGGCATACATCTCCCAATGGTGCACAATAACTCACACACACACACACACACGCACAAACTAATAGGTAGTGCACACTAACACGCACACACACAATATCTCACATATTATTTACACCTTTTTTTATTGGGCAAACCTTGACACCAGTGCTTATGATGGATGGTTGTGTTTTCTTTCTAGCTTTCTTCCTTTTTTTCGGCTATAGTAAAGTGGGCCAACCAAAAACACGCACACACAGCCCTTAACATCCACCTGTTCCCATACACAGGAAAAGGAAGTGACTCTAAGAATGTGCTGGTTTAGTGTGTGACTGATAAGATGAAAGTATGCAGATAAGCATGAAACCGCTCTGAAACCCTGAAACCTCACAGTACTTCAACATGACAGCGGAGAACAGCTCCAAATAAGAGTCTGATTGTTCTAATTGGCTTGACCTGTGAGCCACTGCGTGAGTTTTAATTGCATGCAGAGTGAGTGTGAGCTTGATTAAGCCTTAAGAGGAATGAATGCCATTTAAGTCTTCATGGGAGAAAGGTGATATAATACAATAAAATATAAGATAAAATATAAAAACAAAATCGTGTAATATACACTGCCCGGCCAAAATAAGTCGCTGGATTTAAATAGGCAAATGCTTAAGAGTCTATGATTGGATCATTATTGCAGTGATTATTATGTTTCTAGCTTGTTATATGTTGGAGAACAATTCTTTTAACCTTAAATTGATGGAATGTGTCGCTTTTCATTTCTTAAACAACCATGTACTGTAGGAAGACACATCATGGCCATATTTCAGGAGGAAAATGTCAAGATTAATCAGGCTCAAATTGTAAAAGAATGAAATGAAATGTACTTTATTGTCCCTGATAGGGAATTTGTAGTGGGCTCAACAGTCAGCATTTTGACAGAACCTGATACATTAAAAATTAGACACAATATTTATATTTACACACCATACATGTACACATAAGAGTAGGTAGATGTCGCTAATCCACGTTCAACAGTCTGATTGATACCGGCACAAAAGAGTTTTTAAACCTGTTCCATTTGTAACGGGGAATTCTACACCTTCTTCCAGAGGGTAAGAGTTCATAACGGGGATAGAGTACATGAGACGGGTCACTTAAAATCCTTTTAGCCTTGTTCAATGTACATTGCTCGTACAGAGTCTGAATACTGGGATAGTCTTTCAGTCCAATCATTTTCATAGCAGTTCGATATACAATATCTTTGGATTTTACAGAGAGATTAACATACCAGGTGAACAAGCCATATCTGATAACACTTTCTAGTACAGACTGATAAAAGAGGCACAAAATTTTGCTATCAACTCCATAAAACCACAGTCTTCGTAAAAAAATAACATTTTTCACACATCCAATTAACATGCGTGTCCCACATAAGAGATTTAAGATTACTGTATGTATTACTGATGTAAGATTACTGAGTACTTCAGAATGTAGTTCTGTGAATTGGCACCTCTGAGTTCAGACCTTAAATTCATTGAAAATCTTTGGGTTGTGCAGGAGTAGATTTTACAGAGTGCTTGCATTGTCAGTACAAGATCTTGACCAAAAATTGATGCACCTCTTGATGGAAATAACATCACAATAGGTGCATCATTTTTTGGTCAAGATCTTGTATTTGCCTATTTAAATCCAAGCAGCGACTTTTGTGTGTGTGTGTGTGTGTGTGTGTGTATTAGGGATGCACAGATACCATTTTTTAAGGACCGAGTACGAATACCGATATTTTTTTTTTCTGGTACTCACCGATACCGATACCGATGCCTATACATTTATTAATTTCTCTCTCTTTTTATTTTTATTTTTATTTTTTTTATGGTGATGTTGCAGCTTTCCAAGCACAACACAGTGAGACTAATGAATGTAGGATAGCTTCGTTATTATTACTCCAATGAAAAAAGTAATAATTTTTATGTGCTTGTCACAAACTTAAAGAATAAAAATTTTACAGTGTCCAATAATCTTCAAAGGTCATAATTACAAACAATACAACACATACTATAGAGATACAAATTACATAAACTTGTTTTTCATATACAGTAGGTTTATTTACCATGTATACATTTATTTAACGTCTTTTGTTGTTTTATTAACATTAATGACAAATATAGGCTACGGTCCTTTTAAGACCGAATCCATGGATACTGACACACATCCTGTTTTCACCCAAATCCCGTCCACTTAAGCCATAACCGACTGTATTTACGTGAGATACTCCACACCATGGACATTTTGACAACTATGTGTGCATTTGACTATTCAGGCGCAAGGAGAACTGATCGCGCGCTGTCCGAGAAAACTGGGATCGCGCGCGAGAGAGCGCTTCTGGTCTGTGTCAGTTCAGCGCGATTCCGCCTATTCCGCCTTCACTAATCGATAACGAATTGTGATTGAAAGCATGTAGTTCACAATGCGTGTGTTGTCATCAATAATTTTGTAGTATTTCCACACTTCTGAGGCTGACATTGTTTCTGCTGCTGCCGCCGGTGTCTCTGTGCACGGAAAATTCTGTCAGTTACGTCACGTGAGGTATCGGTCTTTGGTATAGGGGTATTTTTACGAGTACAAGTACATGAGCTTGGTATCGGTATCGGTGCATCCCTAGTGTATGTAGCATAAAACATGTCCAGGTCACATAAGGGGGCCTCTAAAGGGACATGGTGTTGGTGAAGGAAGGAACAAATATATTTAAATGCTTTTGCGTTCTCTGCTAACTCACTAAACTTTTTGTGATGGACATAATATGAGGTGGGAGGAAAAACTTTTGCGAGTGAATGCAGTCTCTCAGGGAATGCAATATTTTTGTGAGAGAATGCAAAAGTTTTGCTAGCGAACAAAAAAGCATTGAAATATAATTTTTCCTTCAAGCTCTTTTTTTTTTTTTTTTTTTTCCATCACCATGTCCAGTTAGGGCTCCCAAAATCAAAATGAAAATAAATAAATAAATAAACAATTAAAAATAAATAAATAATATTTATTTGTAGCATTTTTTTTCACAATAATTAGGAACATTTCCTGCCAAAATTTTCATTGTCACAATGCATCCAGAAAATGTTACTTTTAATGTAAATTTATTTATTTCGTTTTATTTATTTTATTTTTCGTTATTTTTGATAGTGATGAGATATTCTGAAATACAATAAAATACAACAATTTTACATTCAAATCAGCATAAATTTAAATATTGACATTATATTTTATACATTTATTATGTTTTTTGTCACATTATAGATTTTTCCCATTACAGTAAAGAGAATGAGCATATGTGTCATGAAAATAATGTCACGCTGCAAAAACAAATTCTTTAAAATAGGCAACATAAAAAAAAGGTATTTTCATACAGACAAAAGGAAAAAAAAAAAAAAAACTAGATAATAAACTAATAAACTAGTGACACGCACAAACAATATTCAGTGGCATTGAATCCATAATTATACATTCAAATGCTGACTTGCAGAGAAACAAAACATTAACATAATCTATATTTGTTTTATGATACACATGGAAATTTCTCAGACATTATTACAATCAAATCTAATTAGTCTGTCCTTTCCAGAGCGTCTCGTGTTCAATCTAATAAATCTAATCAGGCTTCACTGAATATGATTATAAAGCTAAAAAGCTCAAAGCTGCCGAGAGCACGATTCATTCCGCCGTGTGAGGGTTTTTATTTTGAATCATGCATATTAGGCCTGAAATGTGAAATGCCTCAATTACTGCAATCTTTACTAAACTGTTTATATGCTCCTCAATTCCAAATCCATGTAAACAAACACCACAAACAATCAAAGACCGCCAGCTATTTCAAATGTTCAAAGAGTTGAATGAATGTTTATCAAAAAAGAAAAAAGAAATTGGATAGTAAGATCAGTTACGGCTCCCCAGCTGTGAGAAAACAAAGACATGTCAGGCAGGTCTGAACAAGATAAAGGAAAGCTGATTCCCCCCTCCTCATTACAGGACAAATTTAAATAATACCGCAGAAAACAGCAGGCCTCCCGGACCTAGTGATGGCCATGAAAGAATGAATAATAAAAAGTTAATTTACAGTTCCTCCAACAGATGTATTGAGACAAACACCGCAAACACACGGCTCTCAAAATACATTTTTCCCCGAGCCTGAAAGCCGTGGGGACCCTCCTCTTGTTGAAATGTCATGGTCCTGCGTGCTGGAGGCAGCAGTCGGGGATTTGCAAATAGATTCTCTTTGAGGCAAATTCTAGTGAATATGTATGCCCTCTCTCTCTCTCTCTCTCTCTCTCTCTCTCTCTTTCTCTCTCTCACACACACACGTTTTTTGCGCTCACTGATGCGCTCTCTTCATTCAGCTCACTGTGCCATGGAAACACTGAAATCAGAGGAGATCTCCTTGTATTCGCGGGCTGCCGAGGCCACACTACTGAGCTGTGCTAATATCTCCACTTATTTTACTGTATGTGAAAAGCTGAAATAAATGGGAAGAAACGTCATATATGTGTTATATATCCACAGACTTGATTCCCTTTCAGCTTATTTTCTTATCAAATTAGTAACTGATACATGTCATTTCCTTAACTGGAATGTTCAACATAAATCAAACAATTTTTCTTCATACCAAAACAGAGGCAGAATGAACAAGAGTTTCCTAAAAACACTGAATTTCTTTGTATTTCTTTAACTTTTTTTTTTTTTTTTAGTATTTTTCTGATCAAAACCACTCCACACACACACAATTTTCAAACTCGTGAGTAGGAACTTCCCAGAGGACTTGAACAGGTAAAAATCATTGCTTCAAGGCCAAGAAGGGTCAGACTTATGTTTATGCACTAAAGCTGTAACACAGCTGTGAGGTCAAAGGTCAAATGTCATTAAAGCATTAACCCTAGATATTCATTTCTGACAGTGTCTGTCTATCTATCTATCTATCTATCTGAGAATGACTTATCATATGCAGTAAAAGACAACAATGCTCAAGCACTGTAAATGGTTTTGCCAAAAACTCAACTGACTGGCTTCTCTCTGTATGATTTCATATGAGTCTCTTCAGACCTTAGAACTGTACATGAATTATGAGCTTCTACAACTTTTGACCTCCTAACTGAACCCATTTCCACAAATTGATTATAGAAACTAAAACAATATAAATAAAAATTCATGTTTTTTTCTTAGTCTTATTAAGTGAAAACAATAAGTGCAACCATAATCAAAGCAAATAGAGACCAAATTTTTCTTCAAGCATGATACAGAGTTACACAGCCCAGCCTAAGATAGCTTTCACATTGAGAGATATTTGTGTGCATCAGGGAGCTGCTTTAAAAACGCAGGGTATTGAAATCACGTTTGAATGTGCGCTCGCGTTTTACTTTCACTTTCAATTTCGCGATTGTGCTTACTCTGTGAATGGAATCAGACATTTGTTGAACAATAAATCCTCCACCATGGTCTTGTCAGTCATCTTGTCCCTTACTCTCATCACGTGATCAGTGAACTCAGATTCCTGCTGCACTACGTACGACAGCTCATGTTGGATGAGCTGGATGGGATTGAAGCGACCATTATCCAACAGAATTAAATGGTTTTATTTCTATAAAAAGCAAAACAACAGTGGAGGAATAATGTAAATGTAGCGGTGGCATCATGGTAATATCGCTAGAAAGCTTTTTCACCTCGTCGAGAAATCTCATCACATTTTAATCTCATGAGATCTCGTGGCAGCCCTACTAACAAACTATCTATCTATCTATCTATCTATCTATCTATCTATCTATCTATCTGTCTGTCTGTCTAACAGGGAACGTTCTCAGAACTTTGGCTAACGTTCTGGCAAGGTTCTTTCAAAGTTATGAACAAATGTTCTTTCGGTAATATTAATAGAATATTAGTTCAAAGTTATCTGATCTTTAATAATGTTCTCAAAACATTAGCACAAAAACATTATCTATACACCATTCATGGAAAAAATGTAACATTTTGTTACAACATTTTTAAATGTTAATACTTGTTTCAGAATGTTCAGAGAACATTCAAAACTAACAATCCCACAACATTTGCAAAACGGAATGTTTCCTTAATGTTTGCATAACCAAGAAAAAACTTTAAACTTAAAACTTTTTATGGACATTTTTAATGTTCAGAGAACATTCAGAAATAATATATCGTAACTTAATGGTAATGTTAGCAAAATGAACATATTTTGTTAGCTGGGTGTCTATCATAAAATGCATTTTATCCACAAAATGTTTGTATACATTCCATTTCATGATTTGCTGTCACAAAATGCATCTCCTTCACAAATTGCTCATTCTGTGAATGAGATATGTATTTCATCCATATATTTCGTGGCCCAGACAGCCTCTGTTATGGACCAAATGCATATCTTGTTTACAAAATGAATCGTGACTGAAATGCAAAAATGTCATGACAAATTCCCCTTTTGTATTCCCTGAAAGAAAGCACCTTGGAACGACTTGAGGGTGAGTAAAAGATGAATTAAACATTTTTTTGGTTGACCTGTTCCTTTAAGAAGACGGTCTTGAGCTACATAATTGTGTCTCTAGGCATAAAGGACTTTATTCTCTATTGCTTCTGCCCCTGAGCCCCTTTCATTTTGTTTATTAAGTTCCTCTTGACAGCTGATGGGTCTCCCTCCATTTCTGAATCCCTCGGGAGATTCTTTTCTTTCAAGCTTAAATGTGAACGCTCAAAATCAAATGCTATTGGGGTCTGGAGCCAGCGCTCAAACGCTCTCGGCGAAAGTGTAGCAGGCATGGACTCGAGTCTGCTGACAGCCGTGATTCAGTTTTGCAACTGCGGGTGGGGTGGGGTGGGGGGGGGGTTAAATTAATAAATGAAATCAAATCTGTCTGGAGTGGGTGAATCTGAATTATTCACCATGATCTTGGTCACCCCTGTTTCCTTCCCCCAGTTCTCATAACTGTCACAAAACAAAATGTGCCAACACAGACTCAAAAATTCAGGGGATGATGACAGCTGATAAAATATTAATTGTCTTGCAGTTGTTGCATTTAGCTGACATCCTCTTCTCCTCACTCACCGTCCCCGAGGCAGACGACCACCGCTTTGGTTGATGGGTCATTCCAACAGCCAGTGTTTAGGAACATTACATTAAGAAGTGACGTGTAACAATAAAGCATTAAACATAACTAATTATGTTGTATCATTACTTTTGTTGGAAGGTTACTTTTTCCTCACCATGACTGAGAATCTCTCTTCCAGACTGCACTATGATCGGTTTGCAGACGTTGGAAGTGGGTTTTTTTTTTTTTTTTTCAACCCATATTAATTTGTATGGAAGCTTGTTTCCACCACTGAAAAATGAAAAAGGTATAAATGTGACTTTTTATCTCACAACTTTCTTCTCGCAATTCTGACTTATAAAGTCAAGACAAACTCACAATTCTGACTTTTTTTCTAAGAATTGTTTATATCTCGCAATTCTGACTTTATAACACAATTGTGAATTATAAAGTCAGAATTGTGAGATATAAGCTCACAATTCTGAGAAAAAAAAGTTAGTCTTTTTTTCCTCAGATTTGGACTTTATAACTTGTAATTGCAAGTTTACATCTCACAATTCTAAGAAAAGAAGTAAGAATTGCGAGTTTATATCTCACAATTGTGAGAAAAAAGTCAGAATTGGGAGAAAAAATGTCAGAACCGGGGGCCTCATTTATAAAACGTACGTACGTACAGATTTGATCTTAGAGTGTGCGTATGCTTAAATCCACACCAACACTCATATTTATAAAAACGGTCTTTGACGTGGAAAAGTGCTTACCGCCACATCAGGGTCTGAGCAGACGTACACACTTTTCCTGGTCAGATTAATGCAGGTTTTTGGAAATCTAAGCTATTCTTGCAGTTCACCAAGGATTTGGACGATGACTGGTGATCTTTTATACAGTGGGGATCAAAAGTTTGGGCACCCCAGGTAAAAATTTGTATTAATGTGCATAAAGAAGCCAAGAAAAGATGGAAAAATCTCCAAAAGGCATCAAATTACAGATTAGACATTCTAATAATATGTCAAAAAAGTTAGATTTTATTTCCATCATTTACACTTTCAAAATAACAGAAAACAAAAAAATGGCATCTGCAAAAGTTTGGGCACCCTGCAGTTAATACCTTGTACTGCCCCCTTTGGCAAGTATCACAGCTTGTAAACGCTTTTTGTAGCCAGCCAAGAGTCTTTCAATTCTTGTTTGAGGTATCTTCGCCCATTCTTCTTTACAAAAGTCTTCCAGTTCTTTGAGATTTCTGGGCTGTCTGTCACGCACTGCTCTTTTAAGGTCTATCCATAGATTTTTATGTTGAGGTCAGGAGATTGTGAAGGCCATGGCAAAACCTTCAGTTTACGCCTCTTGATGTAATCCACTGTGGATTTTGAGGTGTGTTTAGTTTATCTCGCAATTCTGACTTTATTTCTCTCAGTTGTGAGTTTATATCTTGCAATTCTGACATTATAACTTGCAATTGCGAGTTTATATCTCGCAATGATGAGAAAAGAAGTCAGAATTGTGAGATGTAAACTCGCAATTGTGAAAAAAAAGGTCGGAGTTGTTAGATAAAAAGTCGCAATTACCTTTTTTATTTTTTATTTATTGGCGGAAACAAGCTTCCATAAAAACATGCTGATGAGACATTAAACAGAGGTCCTGACTCTCTGTGGTCATTAAAAATCCCAGGATGTCCTTCGAAAAAGAGTAGGGGTGTAACCCCGGCATCCTGGCCAAATTTGCCCATTGGACTCTGTCCATCATGGCCTCCTAATCATCCCCATATACTAATTAGCTTCATCACTGTCTCCTCTCCACCAATAAGCTGGTGTGTGGTGGGCGTTCTGGCGCAATATGGCTGCCGTCGCATCATCCAGGTGGATGCTGCACATTGGTGGTGGTTGAGGAGATTCCCCCTTCCAAATGTAAAGCGCTTTGAGTACCCAGAAAAGCGCTATATAAATGTAACAAATTATTATGTAATTTTATCATGACTCATGTTTCACAGGATTCATACCCGAACGCTTCACATCACAAGTGAACGCTGTACCAGATGAGCTACTGAGCAAGTTTACTACAGTACATCAGAAAACCCACACATATGGAGCTAGTTATGTGATGCAAACATAAATATGTATTAGTTTACAAATCATGCACTATAGTAACAGTGTGATTAATAAGTCTTTATTAATTAATAATCTGCCCCTGTAATCATAATTTGTGTAAAAAAGAATAAAAGTTGGTGTTTTACTGCAACCAGTGTTCATTTCAGTTTTTGGAGTTTTGCAGAAATGTAGGTAGAGGAACGTTTTTCCACCGAGCCTATAATATATGTTATCCTTTTGCTGAAGACAAAACGAAAGAAAACTTTGCTGCATTCTGTGCATGAAACGCTCTAAAATAGCCATCATTCTCATATAGTACATAGAATAATTCCTACAGCATTTGCACACATTAAATATACCCTTATTTCTCCCAACATCAGGAAGTGAGGGGTTTTTTAGTTGTATTTATCAGTAAATAAATGTAATGCGCCTTACTTATTTTAAACAGTAACTTGAATATTATGGTGAAAATTTAACAACTGACACACAACTTTGCTCGTTACACAACGTTACCTAGAAACTGATCATAACAGGTGAAAACACACTTTTAAACTTCAGACTTTGAAACTTTAAAGCTTGATTCCGCTCAAACTCATACTGATTCATCCAAACAGCATCTGGACAGTTCAAAGGACGAGCCGGTCTTCCTCTTCAATAACTCTGGCTGTTTGCCCTGGCTTTTTGTCCCTCGAATAAACAATACCAGTGATGAAAGGCACTTTTAGCCTAAAACCATGCCTTCAGAGTGAGCGAGCGAGAGAGAGAGAAACTCAATAATGAATATGTGAGCACTGCACTTGATATAATGAGTGTCTTTGCTGCTTTGTGAGACCTGAATACTTCAGTGAGTGGTTCTTGCAAGGGAACAAAAGGAGGCTTCTTTTGCACTGCAGTGCCGTATCATTTATGACAGCCTCAAGCAGAGATGCGGAAAATGCCGGAACTGGAAAGTTGTATCCCAGTGGACCGGCATCAAATGTAAACATATAAAGTATCTGTGATGCTTTGAAATGTTTTGACAATCCTAATCTAAACTTTACTTTCCCGTTATGTTTAAACGAGGGCTTGATGCTCATTCCCACTCCTACTGCGTATACGTCACTGCAGATTCGTGCCAAATCAGCTGTCAGGCTTTCAATTGTCCAAGACATCTGAAAAATAGAACAAATGTGTCTAGGATTGCATGCAC
Source organism: Ctenopharyngodon idella (assembly GCF_019924925.1). NCBI lineage: Eukaryota > Metazoa > Chordata > Actinopteri > Cypriniformes > Xenocyprididae > Ctenopharyngodon > Ctenopharyngodon idella. Next base: position 25,772,324 of record NC_067233.1, on the reverse strand, counting down.
CCTCAACAAGAGCTAAAGTGGATCTGAGCTTCTAGATAGGCTAGTGTACCGATATACCAGCATTTACAAGCATAAACCATAAAATCATGGTCTTTTCAGCAGGGAAGTGAAATAAAATCAGCCTTTTTTTGTCATATGAATGGTTTAGCTCTCATTAAACCTGCTATTTTAACTCGGCAAAACTTTTTTATGGTCCTCTTTAAAACTTAATTATCTTTCCAGTACATAAAAAATGAATTTTATTGACCTGTGCAAACTGCTTTTCTGCTGAATTCAGCTGTAGTACCTTTCCAGAGAGGCTGCGGCTGTTTAACTCTAAAACACAGTGGACACGGTACAGACGTCCCGATGAAAAGTCTGCTTATGACAGTTCCTTCCCCATAGATAACAAGGAGCAACTTTCGAAAACCTATTTAGCAAAGCACCCCGTTTGCAGTAGCAACTCCCAGCGGAATTAGCACAGCCTCACGGAGTGCCTGGAGCGCAATCACAGCTAAAAGCCCAACAGACTCCAACACCTGCCGTCGTGCCCCCCGGGAGACAAACAGAGAACGCCCTGTGCCAGTACTTATAATCGAAGACAAACAGGAGCGGTGAGGATCAACCAAACCTAGAGGATGGGGGAGGGTCTCTCACGCATTCCGTTCTACAAGCACCCGAATAATGACACTGGTATAAACAGCTAAACAAAAAAAAGACTTGACCATACATTGTCTAGCTATCTAAATAGGGACTTTTTTTTAAAGGGGACCTATAATGAACCTTTTTCAAGATGTAATATAAGTCTCTGGTGTCCCCAGAATGTGTCTGTGAAGTTTCAGCTCAAAATACCCCACAGATCATTTATTATAGCTGGTCAAATTTGCCCCTATTTGGGTGTGAGCAAAAACACGAAGCTTTTGCTCGTGTACCTTTAAATGCAAATGAGCTGCTGCTCCCGGCCCCCCTTCCAGAAGAAGGCGGAGCTTTAACAGCTCACACTTTGGTTGCTCAACAACAACAAAGCTGGAGAATCTCACGCAGCCAAAATGACGATTGTCAGTAACGGTGTTCAGCCTTACATTGTTCAAAATGGAGTCGGACACTGATGGAGAGACTTTTAAATTAACATTAACACCAATAATGTGTTAAAGTAAGTATTGTTAACTCAAACTGTACATTTAAAACAGTCTGCTAGTACTCAACTAACGGCTGATTCACACTGGGCGTTGATGTTAACGTTTCTCATTTACTTTGAATAGGTTACATCATCCGTTGGTGTTGCTAGCAGCAGAAGTTGAAAACTTTCCAAGCGCCAATGCAGGTGTCAGCCAATCAGATGCCTTATGCAAATACCCTAGTGCAGACACTAGCCAATTGTGTTCATGCAACACCTGAAAATAGAGGAACATCAAAATGGAGGAAAAGCTTATCACTGTGGTGGGTAAACACCCGGTTCTTTACGATCAGTCTTTATATACGTACCGGGACTCATACAGGGGGGACCAAGCCTGGAAGGAGGTAGCAGTATTGGTGCAATATTGGTGTGTATTGTGCTTGTATTGTGTCCGTGTACTCTGTTTATTATTGAATGACAGCTAGCATAGCATGTAAGTAAGCTGGAAGTAATGTGATTGGCCGACTCCCCATGTGAATCAGCCGTAATATTCTGATCCCTGCCTAGTCCTAGACTAAAATGCATGTTTGAGCTGTTTTAACTAACAGCAACTTGCACTGACATATTTTAAAACATCTCAGTGCTATTGTTTTGTCTTAAGATGCACACTAGTAATTTTTTTCTTTTTTCTTTTCTAAGGCACATTTATAAAAGCTACTTAAATATCCCAAGCCCTGTCTGTGAAACCAGGCCGGAGAGTTAGCTGACATGCAGGTGCAATGTTACTTATAGTCAACAGAATGTCTAAAGGGGACCATCAAAATAAAGTGTAACTCTATTTTTACTGTATTTTTTATCAAATAAATGCAGCCTTGGTGAGCATAAGAGACTTCTTTCAAAAACATAAACAGACTAACAAAAAAATCTTACAGACCCCAAACTTATGAGTCTGTCTCCAGAGTATTACAGAAACTAAATTAGTGTGAAAGTGTTACAACACTCAACAAAACTTTTTTTTTTTTTTTTTTTTTTTTTGTAGAGCAGCCCACTAGCTGATTTGCATTTAAAACACATAAAAAAAAATTAAAATTAAATAAATAAATAAATAAATAAAAAACAGTCTGTCCAATGTTGTTTTGGACATCTTTGGAACTCCGGCTCAGTTCCCAGTTCCCTGCAGGAGTTCTCAGCAGGCCCGCGAGGATGATGATCTGCCGTCAGTGGAATACGAACAGACTGCTCTACTGAGAAGATACCTCACCAGGACATCTTTCACTGCAGGACTCCATACAGTTGAAGAAAAGAGCTACAATTCACTTGTGGCCTAAAACGCTTTGCTTTTTTTTAATAATTACAGCTAATGGAAAAAGAACAAGGAATTATACAGAGAAAAGAATGGGAAACAAGATCAGGAAGTGTTACAAGTCAAACTCAAACCTTAGTTTGAGCACAATGGGCGAGCTGTGAGCAATCAGTGTTGGGGAAAGTTACTTTTAAAAGTAATGTATTACTATATTGAGTTACTCTCTAAACAAGTAACTACTTGCATTACTTAGTTACTTTTTATGAAAACTAATGCGTTACATTACTATTGAATTACTTTTTTCTCACCTGGGCTGGGCTTGCTTGTTTGTTTTTTTTAATAACAATAAAAAAGTTCTATTTTTGGCAAATTTTAAGGCCCTTTCACACCAAAAGTGAAATGAATAAGCCTCAGGCTGAAGAAAATGCATATTTACGCTTGTACAGTAGAGGGCGCAGCTCAAACAAACCTTTCAGCTGTGCTGCCATTCTGGATTAAAGAAGAACAGGATACAGGAGAAGGAAGTTCAACACTCTTTTTTTCTAAATCAAATCTAAAGTCATTTTTGCTTGTTGGTATAGTTGAATTAGATCATTGAAGGTCAGCAGCAAAGACATTGGTTAATAAATTGAGATTAAATAAATAAAGTATATTTGTGTAATTTATTATAGTTAATTATTACAGGTTTGCATACAATTTTGAGATTGCATTTCACTGTTTTTATTCATTTTGAGGAATACTGTGTTTTTGTGCAAGTGAGATGAGTAAATGCATGTTCACAATTAGTCTAGAACTACAATAACCATCATGTTCACACAGCGCACACAACACCTCTGCACTTTATTTCTCTCAACATGGGGACAGGAGAGCTGTCAGTCAATAAATGTGGAAAAGTAACTTGCGTTACTTATTTGAAAAAGTAACTTTGTTGTAAATTGAAAAAGTAATGCATTACTTTACTAGTTACTTGAAAAAGTAATCTGATTACGTAACTCAAGTTACTTGTAATGCGTCACCCCCAACAATTGGAGCAATAGCACTGCTTTCATATTTCTGTCTGTATGTCTCTTGGTGGCACAGAGAAACCGCTCTTGATTGATGCCGCAGAGGAAGATTACTAGTGGCACAGATGAGGATAGTTAAAGTCTGAAAAATCGCCCTAAACAAGCCCGGCAGTGCCACAGATGCACAGAGATCATTATCAAGATTCAGATAAAACCGAGAATATGAGGAAAGCAAGGAGAGGGGGAGAGCGAGCGAGAGGAACTAGTAAAGACAGTGATTTCGAGAAGATTATCTGAGACGAGGCTGAATTGCAGCAGAAAGCTATTGGATATAATAAGCTCCACATGTGAAACGGGTGCAGGCGGCTTTAAAGCTGAATTCACTTTTTTCGTATTCTCTCTCTTTCTCTTTCTTCTTTTTGGTGCATCCGCAAATCATTCATGGCATGTACAGAGCTGCAGTGAACTCCAGATCTGAGCCGTGTTGAGTAATGAAGTTATGTGTGCTGGGAGCTGAATAAATGCTTCCAGGTGTCTGCGATTGCTCTGTCCTTCAGAGATTTATGAATGAACAGGCAACAAACGCTGCTGAGATTTAGATTTGTGTGTGATCATGCACAGAACTGCAGAAAAAAATAGTTCAGTGCAAATGTAGCTCTGTTTAAAACTTCAGTAAGTGCTTGTCTGGTTGATGACAATCTCTTTGTTTCTCGTTCAAAACATTCCTGCTTTATTTTGTTTCAATATGGTTTTTGCTAAACCTGTTAAAAAAAAGACCAGCTGGTTTATGTCAGTTAAGCTAGTGATGTTATTCAAAGCAAAATAGTGGATCTTTCTGAAATCTGGTGGGATATTAGCATCCAAAACACAAAATACAGTATGAGGTCAAGCAGCACTATTATTATTGTCCATTAAGTACACTCTCAGAACTTTGGCTAATGTTCTGGCAAGGTTCGCTTTAAGTTATGAATAAACGTTCTTCCAGTAACTTTAATAGAACATTCATTCAAAGTTATCTGGTTTTTAATAATGTTCTAAAAACATTAGCACAAAAACATTTATACATCATTTATATAATATTTTTTTCTGAAACATTTTAGTTCAGAGAACATTCAAAAGTAACATTCCCATAATGTTTGCAAAATGATAAAGTGGAATGTTCACATAACTAAAAAAACATATTAGAACATATTTTTGTTTGCTTGGTATTAAACTCTCAAATCTTTTTGAGCAGATGTTTGTTGTTAGTTTTCTCAGGGATTTCTGCTATAGTCTTTGAACCTTATATAATGTTGACATAATCAAGTTTCAAAAAGCGGTTTCGACCTGTTGTTGCAAGCATAATCTTTACCTGTGCACAAACGTTTCTTTAAACGCTGTAATGTAAAGACATGTAGAGGAAGTTGCTCTGGGCAATTTCACGTGTTGACCTGCTAATGGATAGAAAGACAGAGAGACAGACCACACACACACACACACACACACACACACACACACACACACACACACACACACTCTCTCTCTCTCTCAAAATCTGAACACTGAAATAGATTACCATATAGAGTACTAGATAATTATAAAGCATCATTGAGAATGAAAGGCTAACATCTGCCTGTTTATATGTGATATGCATGACAACTACTCTCTTGCTCTCTCTCTCTCTCTCTCTATTATAAATTCTGCTCATTATCAGCCTACAGTATATTTTGTCTGCTTGAAAGCTTGGTTTATAGCTAAGCACACATAAAAAAGCGTGAATCTCACAGAAACAAGTCTAAGCCATATTTCTAAAGGAAAGGAAAAACAAAGCTAACAAAGAAAGTACGATCATTAAGATTTGTAGAATTGTGACATTAGTTTTACCCTACAAATGATCATTCCTGTAATATGTCTGGACATTTCACTTTTTTAGTTTTGTTTTGGAATTTACATTATTTTCAATGGTGATAATCATAAATGTAATGTATTGTTTTGTTTTACTGCTTTTTAGTATATTTAACTGTTTTATGGTTCACTTTTTTCACATTACAGTAATGAAATTTGATGTTTATTTGTCACAATGTAAAAAAAAAGATAAATGCACAAACTGCACATAGATTCACGCACAAAAACATGCCTTGAGGGTCGAGTTATCAAGGTAAAGGGTTGAGTTATCAAGAGAAAGAGAGAGAGACTCTCCACCATTTCTTGATTAACTGGACTGAGATGAGAAGGATATAGAAATGGTGGGGGATGGGAGAGGAAAATACATTAAATGATTCAGAAAATGGGAGAGAAAAAAATGTGAAGACCGAGGTGAAAGAGTGACAAGGGAAATGATGAAGTGAGGAAGAAGGTGGGAGGAAGAAAAGAATGAAACAAAGGAGTAAATGGAGAGACAGTTAAAAAAGTGAGGGCGGCAAGAGAGAAAAAGAAAGCCGCTATTTGAGTTTTGTAGGAGGGCTGAGGAAGCGATTAACCCCTCTTCGCTCGGGACATTGCTCTAGGGGAGGGACTCTGTGGGGTGTCCCGTCATGTGCTTCCCCTCCTCAAACAGGGGTCATGACCTCCTCCCCTAAAGATTCAATTCGTCTGTTTCCACTTGACTTTCTCTTCCCCCTCTGTCACCTGAACCTCCATGACAGCCCTGCACTCCTAAACTGAATGCATGCTCTGGAAATTAAATATTATTTACAGTACAAAGATGCATTTTAAGTGAAACATTAGACATTAGAGCTGCATATATCAGGCTGCTTCAGCTATACGCTGTTCAAAGGACAAGCTTAGATTAACAGCCCTGCTGGTTTTTGCTGGTCTAACTGGTGAACAGTCATAGTCATGCTTTCAAAATTAGCTGGCGAAGCTTGCCAATTAGCATAGTAGTCACAAGTCAAAATTGCAATGCAGCTTTACCTCTATAATTTGTTTGCAAGAAAAACTGAATATTAAACTTTTTTGGCATTTTGGAGCATTTTGTCATTTTTATCTGTATAGTGCTTTTCACAATCAATATTGTTTCAAAGCAGCTTTATTGAAAATCATGACTTAGTCTCACCTCTGGCCCTCAAGGTCCACTTTCCTGCAGAGTTTTGCTCCAACCCAAATCAAACACACCTGAACAAGCGAATCCAGGTCTTCAGGATTACTAGAAAGGTATAAGCAGGTGAGTTTGATCAAGGTCGGAGCTAAACTTTGTAGAAGAGTTTAGAATCCCTGCCTTAGTCTATCAGGCTATATTCACACTGTCAGTCCAAATCCAATTATTTGTGCATCAGATTGGAATCTGATCTAAAATTATTGACGTCCTCATTGTGTATCACAACTGTTAAAATCCAATTTGTGTGTCCCATGCCGCTCTTTCATTTTTTTCTGCATTAATGATGTTGCATTGGTAGGCATACCAAAAAAAAAAACAACAACAACAACAACCGTAACATGAAGGGGTTTGCAATATAGATGTTGTCCTATCTACAACATGACAATGTGTAGCCACCACTCTGGACTATATACCGCGTCTTACGAGGTAGAACCGTAGGAGGCTGGTATATGTGGCTTTATTCCACGCTTTCTGGAAATCCGTTTCAGTCTGACCGCTCTTCACTTTCTCACTTTTGTCACTTTCTCACGCCACGTTAAACGTAAACGTCAGACGTTTTTATGGGAAACATGCTGAAAGTCACTGCAGAAACAAAGTTGTGTTGTGTTGTTGCAAAGTGCCGAATGAACAGAAAATGACAATATAATGGAGACAAGTTTTAAAAAAGTGTATTACTGCCCTCCACAGGTCAAAGTTTGAACTAATTCTTATATACTTGCACTTGCATATTGTATATGACAATTTAGTGGAGGGCAGTAATACACTTAGCAGCATCTACACTGCCGGAATTCTACAAGAAGAAGAGGAAGAAGAGAGCTAGTGCAAGACGAGCGTTTGTGGTTAAAACGTATATAATTTGTTTTTGTTTTGTTTTTTAGAAAATGACCGTTTCCTTAGATAAGACCCTTATTCCTCATCTGGGATCGTGTATAGTGCTTAGAAGCTGCACTGAAACTGCAATTTAGACCTTCAACCCAGTGAACCCCATTGAAGTCCACTATACAGAGAAAAACCCTGGAATGTTTTTCTCTAAAACCTTAATTTCTTTTCGAGTGAAGAAAGAAAGACATGAACATCTTGGATGACATGGGGGTGAGTAAATTATCATGAAATCTGAATTCAGAAGTGAACTAATCCTTTAAGCTTATATGTGGAGGACAAAATCCAGTGGGAACTGGAAAGTCGTGCGCAGTCTTACGTCAAGGGACTAATTTGCCAAATCTTCACAGTACCTTAGGCCGCGATGGAAACGCAGACAGCAACAGGTCTGGAGGGGGAAAAAAGTTCCTGGGACAAATTGTTCTAGGTAATTTTGGTGGAAACACGGCTTATGTCATTGTGTTTATTGTGTTCACCAATAATGTCCAGTCACCAACTTATGTTGTGTTTCGGATGCTAATGTCTCCAATTAGTTAATTAGCTTAACCAGCAAGTCTTCCCTGATCAACCAGCTTCATCAACTAAGTTTTGCTGGTTGGCTATGCCAATCCGACAGCTAGACCAGTACCAAACCAGCCTGGAGGTCACTAATAATGCTTGATAAGTATTGAAAAGTAGCCAATAATCTTAATGAAGCTCTTTAATAGTGGTAAATGAAAATCTCTTTCAAAAGCTGGTTTTACTAATCTCATCTGGCCCATGTTCAGTCACACACTCATCTTAAGCTTTTCCTAGAATTCTTTTGTGGCTTTACTAAAAAAAAAAAAAAAAAAAAAAAAAAAAAATCAGTCTTCTGGAACGAAAGCAAGAAAGAAAAAACTTCCTTCAATATTTATCGTACAGCAGTCTTTTTCCCTGAAATATCTGCCCTGCTCTTCAAGCTCTCCCTCTTACCTTCTCTCGCTCTCAATGCATTGACAAAAGCATTTAGTCTGCGACTCACTGCACCTGAAGCCAACTGGAAAACCGATGGGCGAGCGAGTGTGACCTCTCTCACTTCTGCACGTCCATCGAATCCTGGAGTCAGACAAACAATCTCAAAACCTCAGTCACCGTATCCTCAGGCCAGTGTGTGCGCTTCGGCTTTTAATCCAACCCAGAAAAGTATTCACTCGGTCAGCACTTCTCCGAGCTCCTGGCATGATGTTTGTCTAGGCCGGACAACGGGCTGAAAGGCTCGGATAAATATCCACAGACCCCCGGAGGCTCCAACCATCAGGGCCTGTCACAACGTGTAAAAGAGCCAGCAGAGAGCTGGGCCTGAGTCCCGCTCGCCCCAGAGTCCTCTCAGCTCACGGATCAACAGATTCCAAATAGGTTCAGGGCCGTTTAGTGAGGTCCTGCTGGTGTGAGCGGTGAGCGTAATCGAACGAAGCAGTGACATCTGCTCAGGGTCAAGATTCAGAGAGATGACCACATTACAAGACCTGCTGATGAGTATCGTTTAGTACAAGATTATATCTACACCAGGTAAAGCTTCCTTAGTCCTGCAAGACAGATTGTGCTTGATGCTTATTAGAAATTACAAATGCACTGTATTCCAAATTATTATGCATGTAACATATCAGGAGAATTTCACTACAATAAACATTCAGATTTTAGTTTTTCAAAGAAAGTGTTTGTTTGTTTTATTTCTCCATATCTTTTTAGATAACTGTTATCAATCTCAGACAAAACAGTTTGCCAAGTCTACTTGGGTAAATGGAAACCCTACTTAAAGAGGTTGTTCCACATTATTAAGCAAGTCACAGTTCTCATGCAATATGGGGAGGAAGAAAGATCTTTCTGAAGATGAAAAGCATGAAATAGTGCAATGTTACGTAAAAAGGCATGAAAACAACTAATATTGTGTGAAAAGTGAATGTAAATTATCAAACTATCATAAGATTTGTGAGTGAGCACAGCAGAACTTTTAAGGAAAGTTTCTGTCAAAAAAAATAAAAAAAATAGTTGTATTAAAAGGACAGCTATATAAAAAAAGCCACTGTTGCGCAGCAAAAAGGAATTTGAAGCTCCTGGTGTCTCTGGAGTCTCAAGAACCTCTCCATGCAGGCTGGCAGTTGTGTGTAAAGTTGCATTTCAGCCACCTCTAACCAAATCTCACAAAGAGAAACACTTACAGTGGGTGTAGAAATACATAAAGACTTATTTTTAAATAGTTTTATTCACTGACGAATGCTGTACTACAATGGATGGTCTAGATGGATAGATTTCTGGATGGTTGGTGAATGGCCACCACGTTCCAACAAGACTGTGATGTCAGCAGGGAGCTGGCGGGTGATGATTTGGGCTGGAATATTTGGAAGTGAGATGGAAGGTCCCTTTAGGGTCTCTGAGGGTGTCGAAATGACTTCTGCAAGATATGTGGAGTTTATAACTGGCCATTTTTAGCTATGGTATAAAAAGAAGGATAATGCCTTCTGAAATACAATGCACTATGCACTATCCCATGCTGCAAAAAAACACCACAGCAATAAAACTGTTTGAAAATGTCTACACCCACTGTAAATGTTTCTCTTTGCGAGGATTGGTTAGGGGTGGATGAAATGCAATTTTACACACAACTGCCAGCCTGCATGGAGAGGTTCTTAAGACTCCAAAGACACCAGCACCTTCAAATACCTGCTGCTCAAAAGTGGCCTTTTAATACAATTAACTTGTTTGAGAGAAACTTTAAGCCTTTATCTGATCGAGTTCTGCTGTGCTATAAATCACTCACATCTTATGATAGTTCAATAATCTCCATTCACTTTTCACACAATATTAGTTGTTTTCATGCCTTTTGCACAACATTGCACCATTTCATGCTTTTCATCTTCAGAAAGATCTTTCTTCCTCCCCATATTGCATGAGAACTGTGACTTGCTTAATAATGTGGAACAACATCTTTAAGTAGGGTTTCCATTTACCTAAGTAGGCCTGGCAAACTATTTAACAAACCTGTCTGAGACCAGTTATCTAAAAAGATACAGAGAAATAAAACAAACAAACACTTTCTTTAAAAAAAACTAAAATCTGAATGTTTATTGTACTGAAATCCCACTGATACGTCACTTGCGTAATAATTTGAAACACAGTGTATAGCAATTTAAATAATTTGTATGTTTACCAGAGCCCGTTTAAAATAAGATCTCAGTTTACATGTTTCACTTTACAAACTTGCATATGTTTATGAAGTAATCAGTGGATGACACTGACTATTTATTAAATATTTGCTTAAAGGCACAATATGTGCGATTTTTGGATTAAAATATCCAAAACCCACTAGAACAATATTATATATTTTGTTGACTTGTATACTTACATTATCCCAAATGTTTCCAACAATGTTTAAATCCAGAGAAATCAGCTATTTTAACCAGTGTAACGGACCGTGTTATTGCGCCGCCTGTCAACGACATCATATCCGCGATGTCGGATATGATGATTTACCACAAACACTAAACATCATACAAATACTGTACAAACAGTATTTTCTATCGCCCTACACTACCCCTTCCCCTAAACCTACCCATCACAGGAAACTGTGCACATTTTTACTTTCTCAAAAAAACTCATTCTGTATGATTTATAAGCCTTTTGAAAAATGGGGACATGGGGTAATGTCCTCATAAGTCACCCTCTCCTTGTAATACTTATGTCATACCCATGTCATTATACAAATTTGTGTCCTGATATGTCACAAAAATGCGCACACCTACACACACACACACACGCACACACACACATTCAGTCGTGTTTACAATGAAGGAAGGACACAGATAGTGTTATTTTTTTATACAGTACGTGCCAATGTTATTTATTGTCTGTAGTGTCTCTAAAGACTTTTACTGAATGACACAAGTTCCTTCACCTTAAAAAATAGTCCCACCTCAAAACGACACTTTAGCGAATGCTACTAGAACAGAAGAATGTTTTTCTGGTTTTCTTACACTACCTAATTAATCTCTGACAACAAGATCTTTACTTTTCCAACTGTAGCTCTATTCATAAATTACATTCTCACACAAACTAATGCACATACATAGCTACATGACAGCTGATTCTTAACATGACAAATCTTACTGGTGTTTTTGCACTAACTTGCACAAAACAAGAAAAAGAAAAAAACAAGTTGAAATATATGGATTAGCTAGGTTGGGGGACGCGAGCACCTGCTTCCTACTTTAACGTCCTCAGTGAAGATATGTATAATGCTGCAAAATATTTCCATTCCAAATGCTGTTTTGAACTTTATACTCATCAAAGAATGCTGAAATTATGACTGAAATTTTCACAAAAAAATAGGATAATGACAAATGTTTCTTGAGCAGCAAATCAGCATATTACAATGATTTCTGAAGGATCATGTGACTGAAGATTGGAGTAATGATGCTGAAAATTCAGCTTTAATCACAGAAATAAATTAAATTTTAAAATATATTCAAAGAGAAAACAGCTATTTTAAATTGTAATAATATTTCACAATATTACAGTTTTTACTGTATTTTTGATCAAATAAATACAGCCTTGGTGAGACTTTTTGAAAAAAAAAAAAAAAACCTACCAACCTCAGAATTTTGAACGGTAGTGTATGTTTGGCGTTTTGTCAGTGTATAAATGTAATCAAAATATTTTATATAACATGATGTTTTAATTAAAACTGAAGATGTTCCAACTCATAATGAGTGTCAAAGTCTCCCTCCCTCTGTCTGTCACTCAGTATGAAGTGGGATTTGACTTGAGTGCTGAGATTCCAGTGCGGTTTCATCTGGTGATAATCCCCACAGATCTGCATCAGTGTCCACTGGCACCTTTGATCTTTCTGAGACTCTCTGCGTGTGTCAGTGCGAGAGTTCTTTCCCAGGATGCTCTGCTCAAGCCGGGGAGGTAATGGGTAGTTTTGTAGGGGCTTCCCAGCCGCTGAAGTCATTCAGTTCAGACGTCAAAGCAATCAAGCGTTTCTCTCAGGTGACTGAGCTTCTTCGGATCGGCTCATGGCTCTTGTACGCCTCCACTCTTGTTTTGAGTCAGATTCCACTTGATGCAATAGCACATGACATCAGTGAGCCGAGTTCAGTGGGTTTGGCGCAGGTGTCGCTTTACTGAAGTAAAAAGCCTTTTTGGCCTTGCAGTAAAAGAATTAGTGATATTTACAGCTGCAGCAAAACACTGGTAGATGAACATGTTGATGCAGAGATGATGTTTTTACATGGTTTGAAACTTTCTTTTAAAAACAAACAGCTCTGAAATCTGATGAAATTGGATGAGGCACTGTCTGCACATGTACATGCAACCTCATTACAAGGGAATTCTATATAAATGTGCCAAGATTCTATAAACCATTAAAGAGTTAGTTCACCCAAAAATTATGAAAAATAATGTCATTTATCACTCACTCTCATGTTGTTCTACACCTGTAAGACCTTCGTTCATCTTCGAAACACAAATTAAGATATTTTTGAAAAAATCCGATGGCTCAGTGAGGCCTCTATTGAGAGCAAAGCCACCGAACCTCTCAAGATCCATAAAGGTACTAAAACATATTTAAAACAGTTCATGTGAGTACAGTGGTTCAACCTTAATATTATAAAGCAACGAGAATACTTTTTGTGGGCCAAAAAAACAAAATAACGACTTTTCAACAATATCTCGTGATGGCCGATTTCAAAACACTGTTTCTGAGCTTTATAAATCTTTTGTTTCGAATCAGTGATTCGGATCTCCTATCAAATGGCTAAACTGCTGAAATCACGTGACTTTGGCGCTACGAATCAGGGATTCGATTCGTAAAGCTCCAGAGCAGTGTTTTGAAATTGGCCATCACTAGATATTATTGAGAAGTTGTTATTTTGTTTTTTTTTTGGTGCACAAAAGGTATTCTTGTCACTTTATAATATTAAAGTAGAACCACTGTACTCACATGAACTGTTTTAAATATGTTTTTAGTACCTTTATGGATCTTCTTTCTGTCGTAATTCCAGCTTTCTGGACATGCTCTTAAGAGTGTTGTTATTGTTAAAGAATTAGTTCCCTTCAGAATTAAAATTTCCTGATAATTTAATCACCCCCATGCCATTCAAGATGTTTGTCTTTCTTTCTTCAGTTGAAAAGAAATTAAGGTTTTTGAGGAAAACATTCCAGGATTTTTCTCCATATAGTGGACTTCACTGGGGTCCAACACGATCCCAGCAGAGGAATAAGGGTCTTATCTAGTGAAATGAGCAGTCATTTTCTAAATAAAATAAAAATCATATACTTTTTAACCACAAATGCTGGCCTTGCACTGCTCTGCGATACACCACACTTTACGGAAGTACCGATCCAGTGTCTACAAAGCAAACGAGCAAACACTAAGTCAAACGACCTTTACAAAAAAAGGTAAAGTAATTTCGGACAATTTTGAAGTTGGAGGAGAAAATGAGTTTTTTGCCCTACCGCTGTACTTCCGCCCACGTCACGTGTGACCTTTCCAACATGATTACGTAATGCGTGGCGCATCACAGAGCAGTGCAAGATGAGAATTTGTGGTTAAAAAGTATATAATTCTTTTTTTTTTTTTTTTAAGAATATGACCGATCATTTCGCTAGACAAGACCCTTATTCCTCGGCTGGGATCGTGTAGAGCCCTTTGAATCTGCATTTAAAATGCAATTTGGACCTTCAACCCATTGAACCCCAGTGAAGTCCACTATATGGAGAACAATCCTGGAATGTTTTCCTCAAAAACCTTAAATTCTTTGACCAACTCTTCATTTAAATGTCCTATAGAAATAAAATCGTACTGTATTGTATTGTATTAGGACCAGCAAGGATATCTATCCAGTGACATTTTACTTCCAAAATCACAGTCACCCTTTTTTATATTCGCCATTGCTGGTGTTTTATAGCAATACGTCACTCGAGGAGGTGCATTACAGTGATTTCATCATGATTAAGCCTTGCCACCGCTGTAAATTCACAGCTTCTTGTTGCATGATGGGAACATGTACGATTTACAATCTCAGATTTCTCGACCGTCCCAGGAGGATGTAACAGCATGCATAAAGAGTGCAACGGCCGAATACCTTGAGCTGCGGTGCTCTAATGACCCGCTGATGAAAGCGCCTGCAAGATGATTCTTTTTGCTTTTTTTATCCCCAGAAGCAGAAATGTCGCCTTGTGTTTGCTGACTCATCAGTCTGATTTCATGGGCAGCTGGACTCTGATCCCCCCAACCAGCCCATCTGCTGGATATGTATGTGTGTGTGTGTGTGTGTGTGTGTGTGTTTGTCTGTCTAGTCCGCTGGGAAAAAATGAGGAGTCCTGGTCTGTTGACTGAGAGTCCTATGTGTGTGTCTGGCTCTGATGTTCTCAATGGACAGTACAGCTCAGCCAACTCACTCAACAGCTGCTGCCCTCAAAACCACCAACACAATTACAGCTCACACAAGCGCTAACCCACTACACTGCCATCTACTGCATATTCCACCCTCATGTCTGATCTCTTTCTATTTGTAGAATAAACATTGAAGTTCTGCACCACTAGCATCACCAAATGGAATAGCAAAAAAAATAACAGTTTTCAAACAGGTTTTCAGAACACACGCTCCATCTGTGTGCTGCAGGAATGAGCCTTAAAACCCTGCACTTCTGATTCCATCTTCCTGGAGTCAACTGTTTTTTTTTTGTTTGTTTTTTGTTTGTTTGTTGTTTTTTTGTTTTGTTTTTAAATGCCTAAAATAAGTATGGAAGCTTGTTTTGCCATGGAATAAAACAATTTAAAAAATAATTACTTTTTTTCTCAGAATTGTGTCGGAAATTACAAATAAAGTCGGAATTACAGGATATAAACTCGCAATTGCGAGAAATAAACAATTGCGAGTTTATATCTCGCAACTCTGACTTCTTTTCTCAGAATTGTGAGATATAAATTCGCAATTGAGTTAATTCTGAGGGGAAAAAAAGAACTTTATAAGTCACAATTGCATGTTATAAGTCCGAATTGTGAGATATAAACTCGCAATTCTGAGAAAAAAAGTTCATTCTGACTTTATAATGCAATTGTGACTTTATATCACGCAATTCTGTCTTTATAACACACAACTGCAAGTTAATATCACAATTATGAGTTTATAACTCACGATTGCGAGTTTATATCACGCAATTCTGAGAAAAAAGTCAGAATTGTGAGATGTAAACTCGCAATTACCTTTTTTATTCTTTATTCAGTGGTGTAAACAAGCTTCCATAAATAAGGTCAGTGGTGAAGACAAGCTCAAGATATTTGCACGATTTATTTTATGACATAAAATACATAAGTAATACCCCACTCATGATTTAGCTCTGATGAGTCTTGAAAAAGATAGTTGCTAACAAGTGGCTAAATGCGAGTACAGAGATTGTTGGGGATATTAAACGTGATCACACCGAACAGGAATACTCATCTACTCACTAGTCACTTTCACAGCCTCACTTTGTTTATGATCGCACTCTTACAAACTATTCTAACTCAGACTTTCAGCTAAAATACTTCTAAATAGACTGAAAGAGTTGTTGGAAGCAAGACGTTGAACATGACTTCAACGACTGTGTTGTAGTTTGTTTATAGCATACGTTTTGTTTTTAAAGGATTAGTTGACTTTAAAATGAAAATTACCCCAAGATTTACTCACCCTCAAGCCATCCTAGGTGTATATGACTTTCTTCGTTCTGATGAACTCAATAGGAGTTTTATAATGGCAGTGAACAGGACCAACGAGTATGAAGCTCAAGAAAATGCATCATCAAAAACGTACTCCACACGGCTCCGGGGGGTTAATAAAGTCCTTCTGAAGCGAACCGATGCGTTTGTGTAAGAAAAATATCCATATTTAACGCGTTTGTTGGTGCCAAGCTTATTTTCTGCAACGATCCAAAAGACAGTGGAAAGATCTTACTCGGTTTTAGTCGAGGGAACCAAGGGGATGCAAACTTTTGGGTTGGCCTACAAAAGTACGTCATCACTGCAGCATTATATTGGTCAGACAAGCAGGTACTGAGCTAATGTTGCTTTGCCTGGGTTAGTCGGAATGCTCAAAAATACCAAAACAGAGACACTTTGTTTATACTTTTCCAGGAAATTAACCTACAAATGGCTTACTTAGATATATCTGTATATTAGGAGAAAGTTTTGAAAAACATCCATAGCTAAACATCCCTCTGAGCAGATTAAGTTCAGCAAAGAATCCATCTTATGAACAACCATTTTTGGCTGAGTTGCTATATGGTTCTTTGAAGATAAAACAAAAAAGTCCTTTATGTTACCTTGCATGTTCTTGGGATCAGATCAGTGTACTGGTTCCAGGTTTCATTCTTTAACAGAGAGAAGCCCTCCTGGATTCTTTGCAGCACTAGTCATGGATGTTTTTCAAGAACCATTTAACTTAACAAGGTTCTCTTATCACATCAGGCTGTAATAGATAAGGAAAAACAGGAATGAAACCAGAAAATCTCTTATATAAAGTCAAATGTGACGCATTGTGAAAGAAAACACGTGTCAGTCTATAAAATTTCCTCTAAGATACTGTCACAAAGTGTATTTTCTTTCTTGTGCTAGTGTTTATGGAGCTCCACTTGATGGTTTTCTTCTGTAAAACCTTCTGTTATCTTTTTGTACCAGAAAGGTTAACTTCAAAATCTTTCACAGTCTTTGTATCCATCCACCATAATGGAAAAAATATTGCACCGTATAACAAACACAGTCTGTCAAGTGTTTCCTGGGTTTATTGTGTCTTCAGCGTCTTGAGTTCTGGGCATGAATTCCTGTGCTCGTGTTACAAACAGCTAGTAAATCTCTTGATTCTCTAATATGAGCCACATTAATATACACTGAATCTCTAGTCCACTCCTACAGCTGCTTTCTGTTATCTTACAAATGACTGTTTATGAAAGAAAGCCAATGGCTCTGGACAAAGTCCTTTTAAGCATAAACGAGTTATTCATGGTTCAAAATAAAGGCTCCAATTAGACATAAAAAGGATTTTCCAGCCTAACATCATAGGAGAACTTATTAATTGTCTAGTTCTGTAGAAAAGCATTTATGTCAGGGTTGCCAGGTCTGCGCAACAAAAGTGGCCCAATGACCTGTCAAAAGTAGCCCAAAAATAACCCAATGCGATTTTCTTCGTCAGGCAACCAAATTCTCCATTGAATTTGTGCGTTTGGATGTTGTTTTAAGGGCGTTGACGTGCTGAAATTGTACGTACGGTGTGGAAATCAACCCAGGAAAAAAAAAAAAAAAACCCTCGTGGCAACAGCTTAAAAGTAGCCCAATTATGCGGGAAAACTGTGGACTTGGCAACACTGATCTATGTTCTGGTGCTTTAAAGAACTCAGAAACCAAAATATTCATCTGAAGAACCTATAATGTTATTTTGATCTCCACATATGCCAAATAGCAACTCAAGAAATTTATAACAAAACGATTATTTGTTGAACTTAAAAAGCTCCAAAGACTAATAAAGAACTGTTCAAAAAAACAGTACTGCTTGCAATCCTTAATGAAAACAAAATAGATCTTTATAGTTTCTCCAATACAGCAAAGAGAAAGTCATTTCACATGTAAGTTTCAGAAGCAATGTCTCAAACTCTGCTCAGATTTGACAACATACTACAATCTGTGATCAAATGTCAGAAATTTCAGTAAAAAAAAAAAACAAAAAAAAAAAACAAGTTTGAATAGAATGAGAAACAGAATAAGAAAAACTAAATCCATTTCATGCTAAAGCAATGACTTGTTTTCATTCTTCTGTTTTGTAAAGATGAGTACCGCCAACATATTTCCCTTCAGAAAAGCAGATTGCTCTGTGACCTGTTCAATTCTGTCAACTGTGAAGATCAACATGTCTTTACTCTTCTCTTTCTCCATCTCGTTTGCTGTAGCTGAAATCTTACACCATCTAACACCTGTTCAGTTGTTCTTACAAGCATTTCACTGCTGTCTCCATGTCACAGTCTTTCTTCTTTCACCATCTCTCTCCCTATTTCTTCATCCTTACTCCCACACATTGCACTCTTTCCCTGAAATCACGCTGTAAAAAATGAGATGCTCCAACCTGATCTCATGAGAAAACAACTATTTTACTAGGTGGCAATTTAGTATGAATTCGTATGATGTGATTCATATGGAAATTTTTTGAAAAAGTGAGCATGAAGGTCCATCCCTAAACCTAACCACCAGTGGGGCGACAGCAGATCGTACAAAAGTGTACAAATGAGATTTGTATGAATTCATATGAATTAGCAAATGTAAAATAGTTTTGAATTGCCATGAGAGTGTGTTAGATATTCATAGTACTTTTAAAGTGCCCCTATTATGCTTTTTCATATATTTCTTTTAGTGTTATATAACTGTCTGCAAAGTTTCACAGATCAAAGTGCATTGCTATTGTCTCCCAAAAGAAAGAACCGATACTGAAACGAGTCGTCAGTAATTCCCGTATTATTTCCTGCACGAACCTATGTAGGTTTGTAACAAATTTGCATAATGCCAGACTATGGTCTTCAATGGCTGCCCGTGAACAACGTCTACACTGACCCTTCCTCAAATACTGTAGTTGTAGCTGAGGCCTGGAAGAGTTTGGTTTGTGTTGTAGACATGTCGAGAAAACACTGTTTTCTGCACTGTGGGAGCAAATCCATTTTGCACGAATTTCTAAAGGATGAGGATTCAGGCCCGGAATAAATATGGTAGAACCAACGCAGTCATTATTGTTCATATCACTGTGTATCAAATGCTGAGGAAGCCTCCGGAGATGAAATTCAGATATGGTAATGGCATTTAGTTTCTGACACATGCTGTAAGCGGTCGACCAATCACAATAGACTGGGCCATCTGACCAATCAGAGCAGAGTAGATTCTCAGAAAGGAGGGGCTTAGAGAGACCGATTTCTTGATCAAACCATTTCAGATACTGTGAGGAAAAAGGTGCAAGGTGCTGCAATGTACATTATGAGAAAATTAAAGCGTTTTTTGACCTTGGATGCATGTAAACCTATTGTAGGAGACCTCCAGAACAAAATTAGGAGCCTTTAAAATAGTATAATAGGGGCACTTTAAATACTTAAGGCAATGGTTTGCATGGTTTGTTTGAGTTGAATACATCTACGTAATTATTTTAAGTAAATGTGTTGACTGAACTTAAATGTCAAGTTGCCATGACTTCTAAATAAACATCCCTCGCACACCTGGGTGGTCATGGCCAGGTGCATACAATAGAAAAAAATAGAAACAGTCCTGCACTTTCTTCTAAAACCTCATTACTTTTTGTCAAAGATTAATCAGACGAGTAAACCTGATTTAAAATCCATCATGGTACCAATTACCTATTTAGATAAAGTAACTCTACAAAGAATTCTAAAGTTACTTCATGTTTTAGATGAGCATGTCACGAAGAGCAATGTGATTGTCATCTTAAACTAAAATTTTATATGTCAAAAAACACTTAAATACCTTAAAAAGGCACACAGAGATCACAAGAAATCACAAGACAGCATGTTGCTAAACATGACAACAAACACAACAAATACAGCTGGTGAATGGTCAAATAAAAATTGCAACCATATTAATGATTCATGCCCCTGTGCATGCTGGGAACAGGGTGAATGCAACTGAACCACAAAAACATTTCTCAGTGTTGGTCTATTTGAAAAAAAAGCATTTATACAATACACTTGTTACTTATCTTAATAAAGAATAACCTTTTACAATAAGGTAATTTATTAATCTTCATTAACATTAGTAATATTAACTTTGGAAGCTTGTTTCTGCCACTAAATAATAAATAAAAAAAAAAAGGTAATTGCGACTTTTTATACCACTATTCTGATTTTTTTCTCACAATTGCAAGATATTAAGTCGCAATTGCGAGAAATAAAGTCAGAATTGCGAGATATAAACTTGCAATTTGGACTTTTTTTTCTCACAATTCTGACTTCTTTTCTCACAATTGCAAGTTATAATGTCAGAATTGCGAGATAAACTCACAATTGAGAGAAATAAAGTCAGAATTGTGAGTTATAATGTCAGAATTGTGAGATATACAGTGAACTCATAATTACGAGAAATAAAGTCAGAATTGCGAGTTATAAACTCAATTGTGAATTTACAGTACAATGCACAATTGTGAGTTTATAACTCACAATCTGACTTTATTTCTTGTAATTGTGAGTTTATAAACTGTAAATTGTAAGATATAAACTCGCTATTTGGACTTTTTCCTCGCAATTCAGAATTGCAAGATATAAACTCGCAATGTATACTGTGAGTTACTCAATTGTGAGTTACGAAAAAACTGACTTTTTTTCTCAAATTTGCAAATTTATATCTTAAAATTCTGACATTGTTTTGGTTTATAACACACAATTGTGAGTTTATATCATGCAATTCTGAGGAAAAAAAAGTAGGTACTGTGAGATGTAAACTCGCAAATGTGAGAAAAAAGTCAGAATAGTGGTATAAAAAGTTGCAATTACCTTTTTTATTTTTTATTCAGTGGCGGAAACAAGCTTCCATAATTAACATATACAACTTTTGATTTTAATAATGTATTAGTAATGTTGAGATTAACATTAACTATAAGATTAATAAATGCTTTAGAACAATTTGACAACTTCATTGTTAGTTCATGTAAACTAATGCAGTTATTTAATGTTAACAAATGGAACCTTATTGTAAAGTATTACCAAAGGAAAAACTACATCAAGAAGTTTGTGTTCCTGAAACTTGTTAGAATTTAAAACCAAAAAAGGCAAAAAAGCATCATTTTGCTTATTTCTACAGCAATATTATTGATCTAAGAATCATCTTACATTCTCTCAGTCTGTGGTTTTTCTTTCTTTTTCCTTCTCTTTCTCCATGAAAGCATGTCTTTGTGGTTGTGTCTTTGGGTTCAGCTCTCGCCCTTTTCATCAGCAGATATTTGAAATCTAACTAACCCTATTCATGGTCTGCCAGCTCAGCCTGCGTCCGGCCTGCGCTCAGCCGGCGTTCATGCCACACAACACAGGCGGCCCGGTGTGGGGGAATCTCAGGAATTCGGTCCAGGAGACGCAGGCGGCTGACAGCTGGTTCCAGCACTTTTTTCTCAATCCCACTGTATGGCAACCGCTCACCGACCACCAACCACCGCAGCTCGGCACCATCTGTACACCTATCGTATTCTGCACAGATCTGACAATAGTCAGACTTTCCCAGGTTTAGCGTTACAATCTGCACTTTAATGTAGCTTCTTACAGAGCGTCCTGATACTGTGCGGCTGAGGGTTTCAGACTCTAAACGCTCAACTGAGCTAATTAGGATCATGGTTTTGGTATCAGTAAATCATCTTGTCTGCAGATTTCTGATCAAGGTCCAAAACAGTACCAGTTAGTTTAACGAACAGATGGGGAACCGGAGACCAACGCAGATGCTAGCTGACGCTAACACCTTAACGTTTATTTGGCAGAGACCTTTCCAGTGTTGGAAAATCTACTTTAAAAGTGTAGCTTGCCAAATTAAAAGCTACTCATGATTTAAAGTAAACTACAGTCAAACTACTCTTAGCGACAATAACAGAATTAAATAGCTAAATAGTTAGTAACTATCAAAAAGAGCAATCCTTTCAAAATATACAGCATATGACAGTTACTTTTGAATGAACATTTACCTCAAAAATAAAAAGAACTTCAGTTAGGGTGACAGTACAACTTAAACACATAAATTTACACAAAATAATACACAGTAATGAACAACATTTAACTTATATTTTATAACATTTTACTTATATTTCCTATAAAAAAGAAGACCTAAAATGCAGTACAGGTCTGGGAGACTACACATGAGTAGGGTTGGGAATCAAGAACTGGTTCTTATTTAGACTTGGTTCTATTTAAAAAGAAAATAAATAAATAAATGAGCCAATATTTTATTCACAATATAACATAGATAACATAACAAATGTTTAAACAGGAGAAATTTTACACTTTTATCCACTAAATGAGCTCATTTCAAATTTGATGCCTGCTCTGTGCATAAGGGACAAGACCAAAGACCTTTATTGGATGCCCATGGTCTTCATCACTGCATCACTCAATTGGCATGATTGTGTCAATGACATTACTAAATGGGCCCAGGAATACTTCCAGAAACCACTGTCTGTAAACACAATCCACCGTGCCATCTGCAGATGCCAACTAAAGTTCTATCATGCAAAAAGGAAGCCATATGTGAACATGGTCCAGAAGCGCGTCGTGTCCTGTGGGCCAAGGCTCATTTAAAATGGACTGTTTCAAAGTGGAAAAATGTTCTATGGTCAGACGAGTCCAAATTTGACATTCTTGTTGGAAATCATGGATGCCGTGTCCTCCAGGCTAAAGAGGAGGGAGACCTTCCAGCGTGTTATCAGCATTCAGTTCAAAAGCCAGCATCTCTGATGGTATGGGGGTGCATAAGTGCATACGGTATGGGCAGCTTGCATGTTTTTGAAGTCACTATGAATGCTGAAAGGTATATAAAAGTTTTAGAGCAACATTAAACGAAAAATACATCAAAGACAACCACAAACTCTTCAGCAGCTGGAAACCTATATCAGGCAAGAATGGGAGAAGAGGAGAGGAGATGCTACACCATGGTAAACATGCCCCCATACCAACTATTTTGAGAGCAGGCATCAAATTTGAAATGAGCTCATTTTGTGCATAAAATTGTAAAATTTCTCAGTTTAAACATTTGTTATGTTATCTATGTTCTATTGTGAATTAAATATTGGCTCATGAGATTTGAAAGTCTTTTAGTTTTCATTTTATTCAAATTTTAAAAACGTCTCAACTTTTCTGGAATTCGGGTTGTAGATAGATAGATAGATAGATAGATATAAATACATTTTTAAAATAAATAAATAAATAAATGAAATATATATGAAAACTAAAATGCATTTATATATATAAAACAACCTCAACCCTTTTTTCCCCCCAATATTTGTCTATTCTTTTTCCTTAAAAATTACTAAATGAAGTTTACTCTTATCACCACTTTTAGTTACTCCACAACACAGCACAAAAGTAACTTGCACTTACAGTTCAAGCCCAGTGCATTTCTCATGTTTTATAGAGCAGCAGGGTTTATAAGTGAACATCTGTGTGGAATTTACTAGTCTGTGGTAGAAGCCAAAATGGCCGCACTTTGGCACAAGCTTAAGAGCGTCAGCATTGAAGTGCAAACAACCATCCGCGTTCGGCTGCCTGTTTGCCAGCTGCAGACAGAGAACCCTTTAGAAAAATGCTAGAGGAAAAATTTGTCCTGCATTTAAGACCAAAGAAAGTCATTTTTTTATGAATGGAGAGGCCTTGAGACTTCTGGGAGATCGGAAGTCATGTTTACCCACAGGATACAGATGAAGTTACACAGGAGATTCTAACTGACAGCATTTTGAGATCCAGCTCTCGGGAATTTTCTAACACCTTCCTGTTCCAATTTGTCTTTATTATATACAGTGAATATTATCCTGAACTTTGAGGGCTTGATGGGTTACTAATGTAATGGTCTCTTCAAACAGACAGATTATTGTCTGATGTGCTGGGAGGGAATGAGAGTCTGTGTTTGCTGCTCACATGTGTGATTCATTTGCCATGCAAGAATATGGCAAACATCCCACCTCAACAACAGAGCCATATTGTACGGGTGTGTTTATATAATACATCAAAAGCAAAGGAGAAACACCCTCAGACAAATAATAAAACTGCTGTGAAACAGAAGGTTACGCTTACATATACAGCACAAAAGTACTGTGCTGGTATTATGTCACAGTGATGGTATCAGACAGTAATACCATGTTATTTTGATATGGTACCCTTGTAGTGAGTGAATCATCTTCATGTACATGGTATAAAGTTGTAATATGCAATTTGTTACCTTAAAAAGCACATTTTACTTTTTTGTTGTTGTTGTTGTTGTTGTTTAAATAAAACCTGTAAATTTAAATGTTACCATTTTTTTTTTTTCAGCGTGTACCATTTTGGCACCATGTCATTTTTTGGTTGTACTATGTTTTGATGGTCCACTCTCTCTTTCTCTCTCTCTCTCTCTCTCTCTCTCTCTAATAACTGCATTAGTCTTCTATCAAGGCTCAAGCCTCCGTTACTAGCTCTAAAATGATATTTTGGAATTAGCAACGGAGGTGTGGGATGAGATGTGTAAAAAAAAAAAGAGTGTTTTAAGGGCAAAAACCTGACAAATGTCTTGAAATATAACATATGAACAATGTCTTGAGGTGTGTTAACCATAAGCGGAATAATTGAGAGTTGAATTATTAGAAAATAATGCACACCCAAGGTGGTAATACAGCCACGTGCTCTGTCGTCAATTTTTCCTTAAATGTAGTTGCAAAGTTATTTACTGTATAGTCAGTAGAACATCTGTAGGGGGACCAAAATAAAGTGTTAGCAGATATTAAGCAGAGAGTCTACTAATAGTTGAATGACTGGTAGTTGACATGTAGTTGCAAAATTACTTAAAGGGTTAGTTCACCCAAAAATGATAATTATGCCATGATTTACTCATCCTCAAGCCATCCTAGGTGTATATGATTATCTTCTTTCAGACTAACACAATCGGAGATGTATTTAAAAATATCCTGGCCCTTCCAAGCTTTATAATGGTAGTGAAGGGGTAGCTTCTGGCAGACGACCGTACACATACTGCGCAAATTGACTGACGCAATGTATAATGTAGGATGTAGAAGTATTGTTAGCTTAGACGCCTCTCGCAGGTTCAATCAAATAGGGCTAGGCAACAAACTGAAACTCCTCTTCTCTTATATCGAAATCCTCCAACATTTCTCTTCATAGATTTTCATTTTAGACTTCTAATTCATGACC
This sequence comes from Ctenopharyngodon idella, assembly GCF_019924925.1. Classification (NCBI taxonomy): domain Eukaryota; kingdom Metazoa; phylum Chordata; class Actinopteri; order Cypriniformes; family Xenocyprididae; genus Ctenopharyngodon; species Ctenopharyngodon idella. The sequence goes on along the minus strand of NC_067233.1, from coordinate 25,747,053 downwards.
AGTGTTTTGTTTTGCTCTATCCTCATGTGTCGGGTCAGAGGTCACTCTTCCGCCGCAAATCGATGCGCACGGCTGTCTGTCATAAGCCAGTTATTATAGTTAATAAAGTTTAAAATATAGATTTTTTCTTACAAAAACCCATCGCTTCGCCTTTATTAACCCCCTGGAGCCATAAGGATTACTTTTCTGATGGATGGATACATTTTTTTTTTTTTGCTTCAAAACGTGCCCCCCTTCACTACTATTATAAAGCTTGGAAGAGCCAGGATATTTATATCTTATTTATATCTCTGACTGTGTTCGTCTGAAAGAAGACAGTCATATACACCTAGGATGGCTTGAGGGTGAGTAAATCATGGCATAATTATCATTTTTGGGTGAACTATCCCTTTAAAGAATGTCGAAAGTGGATTATCCACAAAGTGTTACCCTTTTTTTCAGAAAACATAAAAAACGATTTATTATTTACTGTTAGTGCATTAATATAGGAATGAATTATTACTATAATATTGCTCTGACTTTAATAAATTAACTAAAATGTGCTTTCCTACAGTGAGCAGAAAAGCACCTTCTGACATTTAATTTAGTGTCTGAGTTGTTGTTGCCGCTGACAACTTTAGGTGTGTGATAAAAATAAATTAATAAACAAATAAAAAACCTTTCAGCTCTTTCTCTTAACTCTGTGGCCAAAGCTAAAGCTCCTTATCACATCTGCAACACTGGAAAAAAACAAACTCGCTGCTGTCTGACCTGCTGTCCTCTTTCTAATATGCCATAAACAGTCGTGAAGGCGCACAAGCACTTCCTTTGAATATATTAGTTTGGATAAACCTCCTAAGAGTTCATTTCCATTCAGAAATAGAGGTTGAGGAGAGATTATGTTGATAAACACACCCACGCACATTCAGTTGCACTATAATGAAAGGCTCATGGGTAATAATAACCGATTTTTTAATGTGCACAAAGAGAGATATGAGGTACATGTCCTCTGGAACTCCATGTTTGACAGTTTTATTGCTGTTAATGAAACGCGTGGCACGGGAGTATTAAGCCGTCATCAAATTGACATCTTTAATTAAAGTGGCAGCTTAATTAAAAATCCAATTAACTGTGAAACTCTAATGAATAGAAAAATGCAAAACACAAGACTTGACCTTCAAATCGGAATGCTCCAGATTTCAACACACAGACATAACGCTTCTGAAATGAAGTTAGAATCTGGACCTGCAATGTTGCCCTGGGACACAATAAAAGAGTTTGTGTGATGCGGGTGATTTAATTAAAACCTGATAGTTAATTGTTATGACTGACAGTGGTTAAGAACTGTCAACACATTAAAAGTAAAAAAAATAAGCTGCATAAATTCCTGTCATTCAAGACATGAGCAGAGCAAAAGTTTAATTTCCTAATATCAGTGTCGTAATTCTTAAAGGAACAGTTCACTAAAAAAAATCAGCACCATTTACTCAACCAGTCACAAAAATCAGATTGAATTACACACTTTGTATGGACCACTTTTATGATACTTTTATTTGGAGATTTACAGCACCAATCTTCATTCACTTTCATATTGACTGTATCCTGTTAAAACACTATCCCATGGTTGCCAGGTTTTCACAACAAAACCCACCCAGTTGCTACTCAAAACTAGCCTAAAACCTGCCCAATCGTGTTTCAGGGGGGGTCTTCCGGTAAAAATCATGTTCCAGGGGGTAAAATCCGTGTTTTTGACAGGGTTACCCTGGTAAAATTCACATTCCAGGGGCTAAATATCATGTTATTTGGGGTCACTTCAACCCGCGAACATGAAAAACAGCTTGTGGCAACAGTGTTAAAGTATCCCAATTCCGCGGGAAAACAGCAGACTTGGCAACACTGCAATATCCCCCAGTTTCACAGACGAGGCTTAAGCTAGTCCTAGACTAAAATGCATTTCTAAGCTATTTTAACTGAAAGCAACTTGCACTGACATGTCTTAAAATATGACTCAAGAAGACAAAACAATGAAGAAAACAAGAAAGACCAGTAATCTTTTTTTTTTCTTTTTTTTTTTTAGGGTACATTTATAAAAGCTACTTCAATGTCTCAAAGGGGTGGTTTATTATGATTTCACTTTTTTTTTTAACTCTAGTTAGTGTGTAATGTTGCTGTTTGTGCATAAACAACATCTGCAAAGTTACGACGCTCAAAGTTCAATGCAAAGGGAGAAATTTGCTTTTAAAAAATTCACTGTTTAAGGACTGCAACAAATGGCTGGTAGGGACTACAACGAACTTCTTCCCGGGTTAGTGACATCACCAACCCCAACCCGTCCAACTCGGGAACTTGGGTATCAAAATTATCCCTGAGCTTCCCATTGGTAAATACGACTTTAGAGGGTGTTCATGTCCAATTTTTTACTAGGAAACTGGCATTTCTTATAATTCTGATAGCATGTGAAGGCAGCATATTTCATTAGAAAATAGGATGTTAATAACTAGCATATTTTAAAATGATAATGCATTCTTTTGAATCATATGTTATCCAGTATTTGTTCAATCAACATGATGTGACTTTTTAAAATAAGTTCCTTTACTGTAAAACCTTTTTTATTTTTTATTTAATCCTTTCAAATGGTGCATTTATTCGTAATCTTATCTGCCTTCAATAAGGACTGATCCACTTACAGGAAGGAAATGTTTCTGGGGAATATAAAAGCTGGAAAAAATTACAGAAAATCTTTCTCTCTCTCTCGCTCTTTCTCGTCATGCTCTGATTATCTCTCTTTTGTTGGAGCTGTTGAACACAGAGGGCTTTGGGAAAGCAGTGACTAGAAAATACCGGCGAGGACTCGGAGTCCTCCACAGACAGTCACACCGTCCACTGCTCTAATAATCGAACTAATGACCGTGCTAATTATGACCAAGCTGCTCTAGTGGATATTTCGCGAGCTGCTATCAATTCTCACGCATCAGTGACCAGAAAGTAACACCTGCTATATTGGTTCTTGAGCCAAGAGAATGTAGAGCTGATGCTTTCAAAAGAAAATTTTCTTCTTTATTAGTTGAAGAAATAGTCTTGTGTCTGATCAGCTGTAGGATTACACCAGTACTTGGACATACTACCACATCATCACATTTGTCATGATACTGCAGACCCCCTTTGTCACATTATGTAAACAATAGAATTTTGTTACAATTCATTACATTGCATATATTTGCAGAAATATATATATTTTTTTGCCATATGGGTTGCATTTGTTACTTTTATTTTTATAACTAAAAACTAAAAAGAGAACCAATACAAAAACAAATATATAAAGTCCTTCAGTTCTCTGTCATAAAGCAAAAATACCCCAAAAACCATGCATCAAACTTGCTCAAAATAGCACTTTTGGCGTACTATTTTCAACATATTGTACTATGATTTTGAACACACTAATTCCAGTCGTATATACGATACACTGCCCGGCACATCTGGTAAGCTTGTGGTAATTTTCATTTTAAAGTGAACTAATACTTTAAATTCATTGAAAGTCTTTGGGATGTGCTGGAGGAGACTTTACAGAGTGCTCACCTCTTGCATTGTCAATACAAGATCTTGACCAAAAACCGATGGACCTCTTGATGGAAATAAATGTTGTGATGTTATTGTGTGAGGTCAGAGGTGCCAATTCATGTGTGAAAATGATTCTTCATGCTCCCTTCCTTCACAGTTTGAGCCTGATGAATCTTGACATTGTCATCCTGGAATATGGCCATGATGTGTCTTCCTACATGGTTGTTTAAGAAATGAAAAGCTACACACTCCATCTATTAGGGTTAGAAGTACTGTTGCCAAACATATAACATGCTAGAAACATAATAATCACTGCAATAATTATCCAACCATAGACTCTTAAGCATTTGCCTATTTAAATCCAAACATCCAAACTTTTTTTTTTTTTTTTCGGCTGGGATGTGATAGGATTGACAAAGAAGTGAACCATTTTTCAAGTGGAAAAGGTGAATTTAAGCCTTAAGATTCAGCCTAGGAATTTCTTTTTTGGAATCTCGCTAGCTAAAATAGTATTAGCATTAAATTAGCCAAATTAAGTTAGACCGACCAGATTACATTAGCTTTCCCTGTATTCAGCCTCTCAGATGTGTAACCTGATCCTCTCAACCTCAGCAAGCAGGGACACAGTCAGTTATTCCCACCCCGCAGAAGCATTTATTCATTTAGCATCAGGTGTTTGTGCTTTGGGCTTCAACAAACCCTGCTGGATGGCGACTCTTATGACAGAACGCCTGTCGTCGCCCACAATAAATAACCCAGAGCACAGGGTCCAGGCTAAATAGAGTGACTCAAGATCTGTATGGAAGAATAAAAATAAAGGCCTGGCTGTGTGTTTGCCGAATCGACGGGTCTATAATATTGAATATGAGCGGTGAGAATGGATGGGGAGGTGTATAGCCGAGTCTTCTGTCATATCGCGTTTATGCTGGCCAAGTGCCATTTTCCTTTCACTCTGCCCTTTAATCATAGACATAATGAACAGCCCCTGGGCTCCGGCGATTGTAATGTGATGATACGATGGAAGATGGAAGACAGAGAATTGGCTGTATAAAAGGTGACAGACTGCGGTCACCCACCGTTTGGATGCCTTTATTATACACCTTTCTGTAATGCTAAGAGGTGAAGACATTTCAGTATTTGTGGTATTATGCTAGTGTACCCAGATTCACATAAGACAAACTGGTTTATTAAAATAACTTTTCACCAATTTAATAAAAATTCATGTCATTTCACACTGAACACAAAAAGTCGCTCTTTTCCATACAGTTCAATGACCACATGTGTCAAAAAGGGCAAAAAAAGTAGTAAAAGTAGTTCATATTGTGTGGTACATTTCGAATCATAAATTACTATTCACTGAAAATCTTGTATCAAGTTTGAAGTCAATGACATTTGGTCACAAAAAAGGCATTTGCAACTTTGCAACACTAGTCAAACCTAGTGCGGGTGCATCAACCATTTTTATAGTCCATCCCAGATAACAGGGAATGTTCTCAGAACTTTGGCTAACGTTCTGGGAAGGTTCTCTTAATGTTATGAACAAACATTCTTCCAGTAACATTAGTAGAATGTTCGTTCAAAGTTATCTGGCATTTTATAATGTTCTCAAAATGTTAGCACAAAAATGTTATTTATACATCATTCATGGATTTTTTTAAATGTTACTTCAGTTAACATTTGTATAACCAAGGATTTTTTTTTTTTAAATCATTTAAAAAACTGGACATTTTGAACATTAAAGGGTTAGTTTACCCAAATCCATATGACTCCAGGGGGTTAATAAAGGCCTTCTGAAACGAAGTGATGCGTTTTTGTAAGGAAAATATCCATATTTACAACTTTATAAATTATAATTACTGTCTTCCGGTAATGGTCATATGCAAGTCGAGTTCCAGCGGAAGAGTGACCTCCGACCCAATGTAGGATGTAGGAGTAGCGTAAGTTTAGGTGAGAGTAGACGCCTCTTGCAGTTCAAACAAATAACGCTTGACCACTCTTATCGAAATACTCCAACATTTCTCTTTAAAAATTCTCATTTTAGACTTCTAATTCGTGACTAGTGTGTTGTTCTGCTCTATCCTCTGTGCTTCCACCTTCATCAATACGTCATGCGTCAGGTCAGAGGTCACTCTTATAAATATTATAAGTTATAAATATGGATATTTTTCTTACAAAAATGCATCACTTCACTTCAGAATGCCTTTATTAACCCCCTGGAGCCGTATGGATTACTTTTATAATGGATGGATGCGCTTTTTTGAGCTTCAAAATCTAGGGTACCATTCACCCCCATTATAAAGTCTGGAAGAGCCAGGATATTTTTTAATATCCGACTGTGAAGTCGTATACACCTAGGATGGGATAATTTTCATTTTTGGGTGAAATAACCCTTTAACAGAACACTCACAAATAACGTTTTCATAACTTAGTGGGAATGTTAGCAAAACGTTCTTAGGACATATTTTCGTTAGCTGGGATATGATTTTTTAGTCCAATTTCAGAGCTTGATCAACCCAATCTCAGGAGAAAACAACTATTTTACAAGGTTGCTGATTTTGTATGAATTTGTATTATGCAAATTGTACATCATACAAGGGGGGGAGTCATGAAGATCCACCCCTAAACCTAACCGGCAGTGGGGCGCAAGCAGATTATACAAAAATGTATGAATGAGATTGTACAAGTTCATAAGAATTAGCCATCAATTTTCCAAAACGTAAAATAATTACAAATTGCCATGAGAATGTGTTGGGAACATTATCAGTGAATAATGACTTTGAGATTGTTTGGCCCACAGAGCTATAGTATGAATTCAGAAGATTTGAAATAAAGCACTTGAGTCATATAGACTACTTGGAAAAGAGCTGCACAAAATCTTTTGTATTCCATTGAAAGAAAGTCTTAGAATGGCATTAGGGTAAGTAAATAACAAAATTTTCATTTTTAGGTTAACTATCCCTTTAAGACATTACATTTTAGAAACGTATTCCTTTCTTCCCACCTGCTAATGTTTCTAAATGTTGCATTACAGTTTCATAAAATATGATTCGTGCATTAGCTGCATGCTAAATTAGGGACAGCATTGAAGAGCTCACAAAGAGCCTTTGCCCCATTGAGCAAACCACAGCTCTGCCTGGAGCCGCTCGCCTCGGTAATTTGATTCACCTAGACAGAGTGTGATGGAATTTAATAACCTGAACAGCGATGATGTGTGTCCGGAAAGAGGAAGGCAACGAGTTTCTCCAGGAATCTGGAGGCGAGACTGAACCCACAGGAATGTTGAGCCCTGTGAGAAAAAAACTGCTTCTCTCGCTACCAAAATTACATGAAGTTTGAACAATCACACACTGTGCTGAGCTCCATATGAACATGGATATCTAAAGTTTTGAATCCTAAAGTCATTGACAGGGTATAGCAGCTTGTTTGTTTAATTGCGAAGTCAAAGTTATGGTACACCCAAAATCCAAAACACATTTTTGATGAATATCTTGGCCTTGTCAAGCTCAAAATTATAAAAAAAAAAAAATATTCATAAAGTGTCATAAAAAGAGGTTTGTATGACTCCACAGTAAAATAACAGCATATGGTTTTGGAATGGCATACGGGTAAGTGACAAAATGTTCATTTAGGGGTGAACTATTCCTGCAACTGACCAAGTTTAGTCACATTCACGAGTTTAAACTGAAGTTGTTTGTAATACATGCAATCTGTTGGGTTTCACACCAACTGTGTGTCATGGAGAGCGATCCTGTTTTAAGGTTCTTTGAGGGGGAAGTGCGATAGATCTTATTCAAATTCTCAGGAGACGTCGATATGTGCTGGATGCTACTGTGTATATTTCCAGCTCAGGACCAATGCCAAACACAAATCTAAAGCAGAGATGCATACACTGATCTATTGTTTCCTAATTGAAATTATGGATTTTCACAAAAGCTGGGAAGTCAGATATTGTTTAGCAATTCTACACAATTATTATATATCCATTTATATTTCACCTTCAGGCTAAATGGGCAGGGTCCAAAATTAACTTTATGGCTCGCTTGCCAATGTTGAGTGAATTGAGAACATAGAATGATTTAGAATAGCAATTTTGTGACAAACAGAGCAGTCATACACAAAACATGCTAAATCGTTGGAGTTTCCTTTCCAAGGCCAGCACTAATGTTTTACTTTTGTCTGGGAAGTGTTGCTCACTCTATTCCCCCTCAAGCGTTCATGTATTTTTGTGATAAAGACTGGAGCAGTGGAACATTGTGAAATCAGTGAATGCTAGTGAATATAAATGTAAAGATTCCTACAGAAACTTTTTTACCTTTATGAATAATCAAGATTCTTTTAGCACTAGATACTGCTTTTATGGTGTAACTAGGGTATTTAGTGTCTCAGGAAATGAAAAGACTTCAGAATCTATAGCGCTGAATGAATATTAAAGTATTAAAGGGATAGATAGCACTCAACACTGATGTCATTATTCACTCACCCTCATATGCTTGTACTCCAAAACTTCTAAAGCCAAATGACTGATTTTTATGAATTTAAATAAACATTTGCTACAAATCTTCCCTCTCTCAATTGTAATATTGCATAAACAAACAGATGGATGAGATTTAGATAGGACACATGTGAGAAATAAATGGTATTTTGGTATCAGTTATACATCGACAAGCCATTTTTCCCAAAGGTAAATATAAAGTAAGTAATAACAGTACATTATGCATAATTGCAAGCAACTGACCCTAAACCAAACCCTAACGCTAATTATACAGTAAGTACATGTTGTTAATTAATTTTACTCAGTACTTAAATGTATAACCACACTGTAACAAGGGCACCTTAAAATAAAGTGTAACCTAAAAAATAAAAAAACATTAATTATTTTTCATGTTACCCTATTAACAGTTGAATATGGAAGCTAAATAAAAAAATAAAAAAGGTAATTCCGACTTTTTATTTCACAATTCTGATTTCTTTCCTCAGAATTGCGAGTTATAAACTCTTAATTGCGAGTTATAATGTCAGAATTGCGATATATGAAGTCAGAATTGCTAGTTATAAACTCACAATTGTGAGATATAATTCTGACTTCTCAAAATTGCAAGATATAAACTCGCAATGGCAAATTATAAAATCCAATTCTGAGGAAAAAAAGAGTGACTTGCGAGTTTTTATCTCACAATTCTGACTTTATAACACGCAAATGCGAGTTTATATCATGCAATTCTGAGAAAAAAAAAGTCAGAATTGCGAGATAAAAAGTCGCAATTATACCTTTTTCATTTTTTATTCAGTGGTGGAAACGAGCTTCCTTAGTTGAAAGCACTGAGATTTATATAAAATGTAGACATTAAAAAAAGAAATGTAATATGAAAGTGTTTTTGCACTGATTTTTTAAAATATTAATGATAAATTATGTTTTTCATAATGAAACCCTTGTCTGAAGCAGAGTTAGACTGTCACTGCTAATTCTTCTAATAGACACAAATAGGGTTGTGTGGGGTTTTCAGGACAGCGTGGGCGAATGAAAGTGGGAAGAAAGTGGAGTTGCAGATTCAGCTCCGTCTGTTTCCCTGGAACACTTCAATGGCTTTTTGTGTGGCTGCTATATGAACAAAGGAATCAGTTGCATCACGCTGAAGAGCTGCTTGTTCTGTAAGTCTGAGGATGTGTACAGTCACAGGTGATTATGCTCTGTAAGTGTCCTGGCCAATCAGGTTCCTCCATTCAGCGAGAAATGTTTCTGAGCTGTCTGTGTCTGTCTATGTGAAACATTAACCTCCCCCGACAGATATGCCAAAGTTGATCCCGTCCCAAAAACTCCCCCGGCTCTAGCAAATATGTAAACACGTAAGTGACATTACTGACATTCGATCATGTAATTTCTTGCCTCCCAAAATGCGCAGAAATTTCCCTCCGGTGCTTGTGCTTCTGAATAGAATCGAGATATACTGTTGACACATGTATTATATTACAAATATAACAGTAGATTGAAATTATGCAGATGACCGTTACATATAATGTGGAGTTCATTTCCTATACACACGTTTATGTTTCTCAGGAGTGATATAGCAAGAGAAAAAGAAGAGGGTGTGTTTAGAATGACATAATACATACTATTTTTGAAAGACAGAAATATGTGTGGAATGGAATGGAATAACTGGATGACAAACTACATTTGCAGAAGACTCATCATATAATATTACAGTATATCCCATAATGCAATTAGCTTGATTTGACCTTACTCTGATTATTCGCTAATAAGTATGGTTATACCACACTCAGTTACCGGCTATTGTTTTAATCTACTCACACCAAATTCAAAATACATTTTTTGGACGTACTAGATATTATACGGCGCTGTGATGAACATCGCAATGTCGGGTTTGCCTACAATGCCGTTGCATTCTTCACGTCGTCTCGATGAAGATACGAAGCAAAGACTGCAAAGCAAGTTTAGCAATTTGGAGAAGAGAAAACTTTAGAATAATGTCACATAGTTCATTCATGAAGTGTGAACAACACGGCATCAGTGTACGTCAGAGCACATGCACACTTTGGTCAGAGCGGTAATAATGCGATTAAGGTGTTTACATGCCTGTATATTGCGATTAAAATGAGCTTAATCGCATTAGTTTGATCGAAGTATTGCGTTTACACAAGGTAAGGTTTAATCGCAATATTGCCAAAATCCCATTATAATCCCATTATGAGGTGCATGAGGTACTATTTGATCTCTTACTACTATTATACAGTACGCCTTTTCCACGCTTGCATTTAAACATTTGGATGGTTCTGTTGCACTGTAAAACCGAACAGTGAAATTAATTAAATGAAATGAGTTCGGTCCACTCAAATAATAATGAAAGTTGCATGAACTCACAATTTTATTGTAGTAAGCTGAACTTAATATGATTGAGTTGCAGCAGATTTCTAATTCCCAGCATGCTTTGCGTCAGACTGCGTAAGGAAAATAAATGTTGAAATTAAGTGTTGTTTGTGTTTTTGCACAAGATTAACATACGGAGACATAAGTTAGTATTTAATGTAATGTTATCTTGGGATTTACAAGTTTATGTTAGTTTTGTAGGGTTACCATTGTGGTGAAGAGTAGAGCCTGTGGTTAGGTTGAGGATGGGCTTTAAAACTTTTAAGACCATATATACAGTATGTTGTTTGATTTTATACATGCAAGTATATAATGACAGTCTCTTTGATAGTTATAATAGCACGTGTTATAGGGCTGGACGATTAATCAAAAAGTAATCAAAACCGAAATTCAGAACCGACGTATTTTCCCCATGTTGTTTATTTCGGTTTTTTAATCCTGTTTAATACTTTACCCTTAAAAACATACTACCGCGTGTGTAGTCACGTGACTCCGCCCCGGTCAGCAACACGGAGGCGAATGCCGAGTCAACACACACACACACACACAGACGGTGCGCGAGAGGTGAGCCCTGAAGTGAGAACGCTTTCACTTGCGTCTTCACTACATTTTTTCAATTGTATGTGTTTTAAGGCTTTCCAGTTTGGACATTTCAAGCGATTTTAGTCCATCGTATGTGTATCATTATATTGAGATACTGCGCTGATGCATTGTGGCACACAAACACTCAAACAGACAGTAGCTGCACGTCACGTGAAGATCGCACGCACAACACAGAAACTCGTTAGCGCTGTCCAGTGATTTATCACTAAAGTAGCATAGAACCTCAAAAGTTATAGCATATATTTTTCTGCTTTTGAAGTAACTACTTACAACCCACAGCTTCACATTTAATAGAGATGGTATGACTAATTCACACACGCAATCGCTCTGATTAATGCATTCAAATAAATGTACTGGTACTGTGCTCATTTATCTCATAGTCATTTTAACTACAAACTTCTGAACACTACATATAAATGCACAGTATTCAATTCCAAACACACCCAGACCTACCCAATGAGTGTTTGCACCAGAAATGGCTGTGAGTATAAACTCATTTTGTCCATGTACAGTGTGGGTGGCAGGGTGCATATGAGAAATGCCGGGCTCATACTGTGTGACATGATCTGAGAGAAGGCCGCAGCCTCCAGGCCACGTTTGATAATATCGTAATACAGCTCTGCCCTGCACTGAGCCTGCAGTTGGGTAGGCCATGAATCATCACATTATCCATCCTCTCTATGGGAGGAAAAAGATCTTACACTCCAAGCTCCCAGACTGTGGTGGAGGAAAAAAAAAAAAAAACACAGTTGGAACAGCTGCAGGGCAAGATTGGGAGGATTTTGAAGGTCAAAACCTGAGGATAACACATTAAACTGTCCTGAAACTCCACAAAGAGAGAGAGAAAGAGAGAGATCCCTCTTTGTTCCCTTCTTTCATGACAGACATTTGCTGGAGTTCTTATCAGATTCCTCAGATGTTTGTTTCAGGTTGTTTGAGACCAATGAGCCTTGCTTTGGCGGTGACGGGAACCTGATGCCTTTTAATTTTAGCTACTGGCCTCCAAACTACGTTTTGGCCATTGTAAACCTGACAGCGCACGTTAAGGTATTATACTGCAATATGCAGCTCCCTGTCAGGAAAGAAACATAATCTTGCCCTTCTTTTCTGGAATGCAAAGTAAGGAGAATCACTGAGAACAAAACTTCAAAGCTAATCAGAGTATGAAGACGTGCCCACACAAAGGAATGCATCTTCCCTGCATGACTAAAACAGCGCTTAACTCTTTTCTAAAATTAGTGAGCAACATACTTTACCATTCAAAAGGGTCAATAAGCTGTTTTTTGATTGATACTTTTATTCAGCAAGGATGCATTAAATAAATCAAAAGTGACAGTAAAGACATTTAAAGTGTTACAAAAGATTTCTACTTCTAATAAATTATGTTCTTTTGAACTTTCTATACATCAAATCCTTTAAAAAAATGTATCAGTTTCCATAATATTAAAGGGTTAGTTCACCCAAAAATGAAAATTCTGTCATTAATTACTCAACCTCATGTCTTTCCAAACCTGTAAGACTTTCATTCATCTTCAGAACGCAAATGAAGATCTTTTTGATGAAATTTGACATTTTGATGAGAGTTTTCTGTTCCTCCATAGACTACATAGCTACACAACTGACACTTTGACGCTTCAAAAAGTTCATAAAGAGATTGTAAAACTAATCCATATGAATTGGGTTTAGTCCAAATTTTCTGAAGAGACTCGATCGCTTTATATGATGAACAGATTGAATTTAGACTTTTATTTACATATAAACTGATCAGCGAACATAAACAGGAGGGACAGAAAACTCAGATTTCATCAAAAAGATCTTCATTTGTGTTCCGAAGATGAACGAAAGTCTTACGGGTTTGAAACGACACGAGGTTGAGTAAATGATGACAGAATTAAAATTTTTGGGTGAACTATCCCTTTAAGCAGCACAATTGTTTTCAAAATTGATGATAATAAGAAATGTTTCTTGAGCAGTGAATCAGCAAACTAGAATGATTTCAGAAGGATCATGTGACACTGAAGACTGGCGTAATGATGTTGAAAATTAAGCTTTTAAAGTATATTAAAATAGAAAACAGTTATTTGAAATTGTAACAATATTTCTGTTTTTACTCTTTTTTTAAAAGGTTTCATACTTCCATTGTCAAATTGTAAGGCAGCATTACAGGTACAGTATCTTTCTCAATAAAAGCAAAGCAGTAACGCATAATAATGAGCAAAAAACAAAACAAATCCAAGATGGTGGATGAAGCCATCTTAAGAGAAATGTTGATCATAAATATACAAATAATTCATACAATAAATAAAAATATCTATTAAAAAAAATGAGGTTACACTTTATTTCGATGGTCCACTTTAGAGTGGTCACTACATAAGTAACTTGTCAACTAAATGTCAACTAATCTTTTGTTTCGAATCAGTGGTTCGGAGCGCGTATCAAACTGCCAAACTCACGTGAACTATTGAAGTTTAAAAACACTTATGACGTAACGAAGCCTCGTTTACTGAACAACTTGTAGTCACATGAACTTTTTTAAATATGTTTTTAGTAGCTTTGTGGGCATTGAAAAAGTCTAAATGTCTAAAATGGACCATCAAAATAGTGTTACCAAAAATGATGTGTATGCAATGTTTTCTTTTGCTTATTAACATGCTAAGTGCCAAACTATTGAAATTATTTAAGAGTCCATTCTCCTTTGCTACTGTAAGGGTGGACCTCCTACAGGGGTTCAGGCTGTAGGGTTGCCGAGCGACTAAAGAAACGTTATCAGCAAGATGGTAGAAAACCGTACATTTCTTTTCAATTACCACCCACTGCAACTTATACCAACGACAGAAATAAGCGCAGTTACAATAGCAAAATATGTGGGAGAGCGTTGCTATAGTGTGACAATATTGTATTGCAATATGGAGCACATTAATGTTAATGCTAAATCAAATCTAGTTAGCGCATCATTTGTAAATGAAAGAGTTTAATGACAATATCTGGTTATGGTTACACTTAACATAGTTACAAAATAGATGTATGAGATGATAAAATCATATACCATTAATCATACCCAGCATGTATGTCAAAAGTTACCTGAGAGATAGAGAGAGAGAGTGAAAGAGAAAGAGAGAGAGAGAGAGGGCCAGAGAGAGTGCCCAAGAAAAGCCAAGAATCAAAGAGACAGAATAAAAGAGACCAGAGCAACAGTTACAATATTCTTTTATCCCTTCCTTGACCATGTGACTGAAACCCAAATGTGAGACATTCAAACTGACCAATCAGAAGATCCCCCACTGTACTAAAGGTGTGACCATTTGTAGACCCCCGATGTACACACATCTTGGCCTACAGGGCTTGATCACTGTCAACACCTTTGAGCCTTCCAAATGGCCCTTGTAGCAAGAGAGAGGGGGTTGAGACAGTAAAGCAAATGTCTTTGTTCATTTTAAAATATCTTTAGATATTTTCAATTCTTACACTACTATTTATATGGTGCACACACTGCAAAAATCATAATCATAAGTTTTTGTCTTGTTGTGTTAAAATGTTGGAAGATTTTTCCAATTCTCTTAAAGTATAAGTTAAAAACAATTGAAATATTTGCCCGTACAGAAGGACAAAATACACTTGTATTAAAGTTTCTGATGCATTGTTACTGGAAATCAAGTAAAAAAAAAAAAAAAATGCATTCCAAGCCAGTCATTTACAAGGTTTACAGCTCACAAGGTTTTGAAACAGAGGCATGATTTACTAGTCCTGACACGATTTATATAGGCCTACTAGTTCCATTTGACATGTTCACTAACATGGTTTCCAGCTATTGTTCCTTTAATGATCTACATACCTTAATATTTTATTGTTGGAGACAGTGTGGCTGAGTTTAACAAGTGTTTACACATCCTTCCTTTATCGAAACCTCCAGCAGCTGCGTGTGTTTCCTGAGCGCTGTCTGTGGAGGGATGCATTCGGCCATTTTTAATGGAGGGTGATCCGCTGTGCCATTCAAAGCCCCTATAAAGTAAACGTTTGTCATTTTGACTTCATTGAGAAACTAGAGAAGCAGATTGGAACATCTTTTTCGGTCCCTTTTAACTCTAGATGGAGAGATCTCATGTCTCCGGTAAACCTCCATGCATTTTCTATCAGGGTAACACTTACAAAATGAGAGAGGCGACCCTTCCTGCCCCCACACCTCCTTATAAAAATCCTGGGGTTATTTTTATTCGTCTTTCTCCTCTGTCAAAAGGGTCAGCGCTCCGCTCGTGTACCCGCGATTCTTCTCCGGTTTAATGCATTGCCATATTAGCATTTAGATAACCCCTCTGAATATGGGAGGACAGGGAATTGAAGGCAGGAACAGAATAAATACAGTGAATAATACATCATACATTTAAAATGAATGGCACTGGAGGTTTTTCCAGAAAGATGGAGAGCCGGAAATTAACAGATGCCCCAAATTTGCAGCAAAAGTTAGAATTGACCAACACGATTCAATATATTAGGTTTGTATTATTTGGTTTTGGTAAAATTAGCTGTCAGGAACATGCAAACTAGACGTGGCCGTTATTATGCCCATTATTTTTGCTTGATTGATTTCGGTTTAAGATCCTTCTAGAGTGATTTTCCTGCTCATCAGCCCTGTATTGTTTAGTGTGTTGATACTTAAACACTTTGAAACCCTCAAATATGTATTTTCCTCTCAGAAAATGAAACCTAAAATCAAAAACATCCAACCAAACACTCACCGGCCTAATTAATGATTATATGCCTGTCAGCGCAGTAGCCCCGCTGTCTTTTGTTGGAGCTCTGTTGGCCACGTGGTTTATTAAGCCGAGGTTCTGACTGGATGGAAATGACTGAGGTCCCGCAGGGCCCAATCACATAGTCATCACGCTGGGAATGAGCTGAGAGCCCGTCTATGTAGATCAGGGTGTGTTAAGAGGCTACTCTGCAAATCTAATGGCCATTTAACCATCTGGGCTAAAGAGAAAAAGAGACAGACAGAGAGAAGGAGAGAGAGAGAGGGTCCCGCAGAGACAACTCCGGACCCATCAGTATTCTTGTCAGCATCTCCACATGTGGAACCAGAAGCAAAATATCGCCCAGCCAACCCCTCCTCAACAGGCTTTATTGAAACAAATTGCAGGTCCCTTTACCAGCTGCACTTTAAGCAGTGTCTGGGTGCGTGCAGCTGGGGTGGAGGAAGAGGAAAGCGCATGATTAAAACCCGGGAAAAAGGGTGGAGGTGTGTCCCGAGTACCAGGTCAATCAACACGGAGTGATTTAGAGACGTTGAGATGGGGTGTCTAACAACACAACCGTTTTCGTGAGACCTTTGAAGTCAAGTGGTGGAAAAGGGCAGAAAATGACACTTCATGAAAGGTTTTTATAAGTACAACCTGGAACAACCTGGAAACCACCCAGAACACCTTAGCAACTGCATAGCAACACTCTGGAAAGACCATAGCAACTGCATAACAACATTATGGAAAATTATGGAAAATTCACAGAACATGGGAACATCCTAGCAACTGCATAGCAACACCCTGGAAAAACCCTAGCAACTGCATAGCAACACACTGGAAACCACCTAGAACATAGGAACATCTTTGAAACTGCGTAGCAACATACTGGAAACACCATAGCTACTGCATAGCAACAACCTAGAATCACCCCAAGCAAAGTTAAATAGAAACAACTTGAAAACCACCCAGGACATCCTAGCAACTGCATAGCAACTCCCTGGAAACACCATAGCAACCACATTATCATTAGAAAAACACCTTTTTGTAAAAAAAAAAAAAAAAAGTCAAGAAAAATACATTTGAAATGATTAGACAATTCATGCCTTGCAACTCACTTTGGACCCTAACAACTGCATAGAAACACACTTTAAACTACCAGAACATCTTAGCAACACCATAGCAACCACATAGCAACACACTGGAAACCACTCAAAACATACGAACATCCTTGAAACTGCACAGCAACACCATCGAAACACCCTAGAAACTGCTTAGCAACACACTGGAAACTCCATAACTACTGCATAGCAACAACCTGGAATCACCCAGAACATACAAACATCCTTGAAACCGCACAGCAACACCCTTGAAACTGCATAGCAATACACTGGAAACCACCCAGAACATAGGAACATCCTTAAAGCTGCAGCAACACCCTAGAAAACACCCTAGAAACTGCATAGCAACACAATGGAATCACCCTAGCAAAATTATAGAAACGACCTGGAAACCAGCCTGGGCATCCTAGAAACTGCATAGCAACACCCTGGAAACACCCTAGTAACCTCACAGCAACAACCTGAAAACCATCCAGAACACCATAGCAATAATAGTATTATCATAAAAAAAAAAAAAAAAAAAAAAACTTTTTTTGGAAAAGTAAAATAAAAAATTAAAATTAATTGTACATGGAAAAATATGGCAACCTATATGAGAAGAGATAATCTGATCAGACAATTCATGCTTTGCAACTCACCTTTCACCCTAACAACTGCCTAGCAACACCCAGAACATCTCAGCAACACCCTAGCAACTGCATTGTTTAGAAAAACACATTTTTTTAGTTAGATTTTGTAGTTAAAAAAAAAAAAAAAAAAAATGAAAAGAAAAGAAAGAAAAAATACATTTAAAATTATTAGTAAGTGTAAAAATATGGGAAACTATGAAAAAAACAAAAAAAAACTGAGCAATGAGAAAATATGAAAAACAAAGAGGCAGAGTGGCAGGTAAAGAACGAGAGAGAGACTCAGGCTCACACCTGCATGGTTCACACCTGTGCACAGACCTACAGCATCACAGGCGATGGCGTGTAGACCTGCACTCTATTGTACCATGACAACCCCACTGTCAGCAGAAAGGCATTTTGTTTTTGACACATTTCCCTGCTCATAGATTTATAGCCCTGGACACACGGGCCCATTATTGGCCCAGACTGTATGCGCACCTCTCCTCCACCACCACCCCCAACCATAATGGTATGTCCCGTCAACGGGGGCCCTCAGCCAGGTCGCCATGGCAACAGCGCCAAAGCAAACAATGAGGTTGAAAGAAAGGAGCGTGATAAGATGAAAGGTGATTACCTAACCGAGGGAGCTGATTGGATGAGACCTTGAGTTAAAACTGTTACAGCACACCTCAGTAAACACACAGAATGAGGGCGTACTGTGGTCCTTCCATCTCGCTTACAGAGAAAAAGAGAGTGTTAACGGAATGAACAAAGAACGTGAACAATAAACAACATCTCCAAGGATGGTAACACGGCTTCCACAAAACATAAGAAATGTGTCTTAAGCAGCAAATCAGCATTTTAGAATGATTGAATGCTAAAAATTCAGCTTTGCCATCACAGGGATAAATTACATTTTAAAATATATTAAAACAGAAAATAATTATTCTTAATTGTAAAAAATGTTTTATTACTTAATTAATTTTTATTACTGTTTTTACTGTATTTTTGATCAAATAAATGTAGCCTGGGTGAGCATTAGAGACTTCTTTCAAAATCTTACCGTCCCCAAACTTTGGAATGGTAGTATATATATTCATTATACTCTCCTGTCCTGGGCAAAAAAATAAATAAATAAATAAATAAAAAGGCCAAACCATAAATGGCAAAATATAGTGGTCTTTTAATGGTCATAACCAGGGCATAAAACTACATTTTTGACACACCTGCCAATGACTGGTGACTTAAAGGGGTGGTATAATGCTATTTTTACAAGATGTAAAATAAGTCTCTGATGTCCCCAGAGTCTGTATATGAAGTCTTAGCTCAAAATGGCCCACAGATATTTTTTTTATAGCATGTTAAATTTGTCACTTTTTAAGGTGAGCAAAAACGCTCAGTTTTTGTGTGTGTCCCTTTAAATGCAAATGAGCTGCTGCTCTCAAGAAGAGGGCGGAGTTTCAAGAGTTTGTGTTAGCAGCGCCGATTACCTCACGCAGACTCACTGAAAATGTCAGAAACTGTTCAGCCTTTTATGTTCAAACTGGAGTCGGACAATGATGAAGAGACTCAAGAAGAAGTGACAACATGTAGAATGCAACAGGACGTTTCTGAATGGTTAGTTGATGAATTTATGTTGGTGATGTGGAGTTAAATATCTTAAAGTCATTGATGAGCATATTCTGTCAAGATAATCTATAAATCGCTCATGTGGGAACTGTTGTAAGATCCTACAGAGCCAGAGAATATATGCTGCATGAAGATAGAACAGGTATAATTTAGTTTAATTACGGTTATAACTTATGCTGTCATCTTGCTTTTATGACATGCTATTGCATTTGTGTTACATACTGTATTGCAATAACATGGCCTCACCCCTTTGTTGTGTGTTCTCGGGGGAAGGGTCTATGTAAATTTTAGGGTTAGTGATGTCACTAACCCAGGAAGAAGCTCGTTGTAGTCCCTACCAGCCGTTTGTTGTAGTCCTTAAACAGAGAATTCTTTAAAAGAAAATATCTCCCTTTGTTATTGTTTGTTATTATTGCCTAATCAGAAAAAAAAAAAAAAATGAAGTAACTGCGCGGAGATTGAAAGCATGCATTGCACCGGGCAATATAGTGTAATTAAGATGTTTGATTAAGTTAATTAAGATGTTTTTTGCCGGCTCAACATTGTGATGTCTGTCAGCCATCGGCGATGGACGATGGCATCAACTATCGGCCCAACCCTAACGTCATACAGAAAACTTCCCACGCAGCGTGCGAGTAATGAATTGAGTTCCCTTTCACGTCTTCTTGAGCTTGAATATTTAAATTGTCAAGGCTTAAACTTTTGTGACGGTGCAGCGCTGGCACATGTCCCGAAAGTCGTTCACATTTGTTCATGTTCCTACAATTTTGCATTGTTAGAATTTATAAAAATGTTACTGGCTAACTGGTGATTAAAACTTTCATATACTCGCCAACACAGATTTTTACTTGCATTTGGCACTTGGCGAGTGTTAATTTGGGGCCCTGGTCTTTACCAATTTAATCACAAATCACTGGTCAGGAAATTAACAAAAAATTGCACAAATACTGTAGATAAAGTAAATTAGAAGTAACTTAAAGTGACTACAGAATAGCTTTCCCTAACTTGCAGACAGCTTTTTACAGGAAGAAGACTCAGTGTTGTTCCACTCAATGTTAATGGCTTCAAACCGCTCATGAGTAGTTGAAAAATGTCTCCCAGTTCCGTTCGAGCTTATTGTGAGACCAAAAATTCACTATAGAGTTCAAATCTGGACTCAAAACATGAGCTTGATGGACTTATTTTCAAGCCACTTCTGCAATTTGGGCAAGAGCATTATCTAGCTGAAAAATAGCATCTGATCATTCCTCTTTAGAGAACAACTTTTAATCTGAGGGAAGCAAGCCATTCTGTAATGTTCTCCTGTTCTCCGAAGTACTAAATGACTTTTCACAATGAAGCAGCTCACCAATACCAGCAGCTAAAAAGGCTCCCCACACTCTTCCTCCATGCTTCACTGTGGTAGAGATGCATTTATTATTATATTTCTCAGCAGATTTTCAAAGACACCGCTCTGGAGCATCACCATGCAACTCATTGTGATTCATCAATCCACAAACAACTTCCCATACTCTGCCAAAAACTTCATTCTGTCTTTGATGTTTTTCTGAGACAGCAATGGCTTTTTAAGTACTGCATTTGCTTCAGTTTTGCTAATTATCTGATTAATAATTTGTGGTTAAAGGGTTAGTTCCCCCATAAATGAAAATAATGTCATTTATTACTTACCCTCATGGTGTTCCACACCCGTAAGATCTTCGTTAATCTTCGGAACACAAATTAAGATATTTTTGTTGAAATCCGATGGCTCAGTGAGGCCTACATAGCCAGCAATGACATTTCCTCTCTCGAGATCCATTAATGTACTAAAAACATATTTAAATCAGTTCATGTGAGTACAGTGGTTCAATATTAATATTATAAAGCAACGAGAATATTTTTGGTGCACCAAAAAAATAAAATAACGACTTATATAGTGATGGTCGAATCATGATTCGGATCGTGTGTCAAACCGCCAAACTTCTGAATTCACGTGACTTTGGCGCTCCGAACCGCTGATTCGACACAAAAGATTCATAATCCTCCGAAGCTTCATGAAGCAGTGTTTTGAAATCGGCCATTACTATATAAGTCGTTATTTTGTTTTTTTGGTGCACCAAAATTATTCTCGTCGCTTAATAATATTAATATTGAACCACTGTACTCACATGAACTGATTAAAATATGTTTTTAGTACATTAATGGATCTTGAGAGAGGAAATGTCATTGCTGGCTATGGAGGCCTCACTGAGCCATCGGATTTTAACCAAAATATCTTAATTTGTGTATTGAAGATAAACAAATGTCTTATGGGTGTGGAACGGCATAAGGGTGAGTAATAAATTACATTATTTTCATTTTTGGGTGAACTAACCCTTTAAGACAATAAAAAAATACTGTTTAGCCATTTTGGACCATCTTTGTGTATTTTTCAGACAGTCACACTCATTGTTTTGTTTTTAGATGTGTGTAGCGCATCTTTTTATATTTCTAACACTCATTTTAAACCATTTAGTACCAAATATCCAAATACACATGATTTAAATGAGACAGAATCCCACAGCGGTTAACAAATGCATCACTTCCATCTACACAAGCCTCTAAATTATAATAATTTCCCATCTTGTGTGTTCGCGTTATTCAGATTAGGCATTGTTTGACGCTGAATTGGCCTACCCTCCTACTTTATATTCTGTAATTAACATATGCAAATAGTCACCTTGGAGACATGATTAGGTAAATGTGTGCAGATGTGACATTGAATGTGCACTGCATGAGCAACCCGACCGTATTAATAAACAAACTCACTCTCTCTCAGTTACTCTACATATATGTCAATCAATGTAGCATGGCCAATTTATATTAATAAACACTACACACTTTCATTAACGCCAGCAAATTAATCACAAATGGTCTGACTGAAAATCAGCAGCTTGAATTCACATTTCAAAGCAGCAATTTTTGTATATTTGAGCTGATTACTAATAAAGACAGGAATTGATTCTCTTTCTGATTACTGTACCCTAGTCTGTTTATCACACGGGTGTCTGTTTTGGACAAAGACCCCTTGGTAACCATGGCAACCTGCCAAATTGTTATGGATCACTGCACATACCTGAAATAATATTCCATAAGCCCTGCCTGAATTCATTGCAAACATATGTGCGGCAGCCAGGCAGGTTTGTGCAAAGACGGGCTCTCACTGGAGACGAGTTGAGCTTTATATCTCAGGGCGAACCTGAATATACTTTCAGACATCCAGGGAATAAACAGATTTTCCTTTCTGTTTTAACTCGGAGGATTTCAGATTGCTGTCTAATTTGTGTGTAATTCTAATTACCTTCCAACGAGGGCGGTGGGGGACCCCGACGGTCTTTGAAACCCTGTTGCTCAACCACCCCTAAATCAGTTCCATTTCCTCCTTCAAACAAAGAATAAAACAACTTAAACTGACTTTAAGAGGCTCGATCCCTTCATAGACTACATAAGGATAAGTCGGGCTTAGGGGTCCCAGGATGATCTGCTGTCAGTTCGGCCCAGCGGTCCTGACATGCCCCAGCTCCCTCGTCAGCCCTCCCGGTCAGAGATCAAACGGCGACCCCCGGGGCGAAAAGGGCTGGCTGGCTTAGGTCTGTTCATTCATCACGCTCGACAACAGACAGACGAAATCAGACTAAAGAGGCTGGTGCACCTCCTCTCTTTCCTGTCAGAAGAGGCGAACACTTGAAAGCTTTACACGCAGGAAGCGACAGAGTGACGTTGGAATGATTATGGGTCTGAAATGGAATAAAGTGCCTTAATCCTCAGTTAATGGACTCAAGATGAGGCCACACACCTGCAGAGCATGTCCATCTTCTGTGGACAACATTTGTTCACTGGTGCAGGAGAAAGCAACACTATTTAAATACACTCTAACAGTTCTAAAGCTGCCCTGATCACGACTGATACCCTGATCTATCTATCTATCTATGCATTCATCCATCCATCCATCCATCCATCCATCCATCCATCTATCTATCTATCTATCTATCTATCTATCTATCTATCTATCTATCTATCTATCTATCATCCATCTATCTATCATCATCCATCAAGATCGATCTATCTATCTATCTATCTATCTATCTATCTATCTATCTATCTATCATCATCCATCAAGATCGATCTATCTATCTATCTATCTATCTATCTATCTATCTATCTACCTATGCATTCATCCATCCATCTATCTATCTATCTATCTATGCATTCATCCATCGATCATCCATCCATCATCCATCCATCTATCTATCTATCTATGCATTCATCCATCCATCATCTATCCATCATCTATCTATCTATCTATCTATCAAGATTCATCCATCTATCTAGATCTATCTATCTATCTATCTATCTATCTATCTATCAAGATCTATCTATCTATCAAGATCCATCTATCTATCAAGATCCATCCATCTATCTAGATCCATCTATCTATCTATCTATCTATCTATCTAAGATGGATCATTATCTTAAAATCTGGCATTGCAGATTTATCATTTAGCCCATTGATCGTGTCGCTCAATCTTACATTACTGTGTCCCGCTTCTTTCTTCACCAGTAAATTAAATCAAACTGTGACTGCAATGAGAGTAGAAGTCAGTATCAGTGAAATCAATGTGAGCACACAATGAGGTCTCTTGTTCCCTGACCTTTATGCAGAGGTCCAAATAACCAGTTCGACCCGCTTCACCTTGCGAAAATGAAGAGGAATTGCCACAAACTGGGTCATTTAAAAAACGGTAACCAAAAGATCATTGGTGTATCGCATGCTCCAATTTGGTGTGTGACAAAAGTTTGAATCCAGTCTGGTGTGATTTAAGTTAGTGGATATGTTTAACAGAAAGGAGATTACATATAACCATAAATCAAACTTTATTTCACAAAGTGAGCAAGTTTTTACCTAGTTGTAATTACTTTGTCAGGTGTTAGTCAATAAAATGAATTATTTATTTATTTATTTAGTTTGTTTTACTGTATTATATGTGTACTATATGTGTGAATGTGCGTTTGATGTGTACTATATGTGTCTATACAGTACCTGTCAAAAGTTTGAAAACATCACAATTTATGTTTTTGAAAGAAGTCTCTGTATACATTTTTATGGTATTAAATGTGTTTGTCTGAAGACTGTCCTGTAACTGTGTATGGCTGCTACGGCAAAGGAATTAATGAAGTACCTAGGCTATACCTACCTATCTATCTTTATATCTAAAAACCTTGAATCATAGCTGTATCAGTTTAAAACATTTATTTATAGCAATCAAACAAAGGCTAAGACTAATTATTGGGACAAACTATGTTCCGACTCTATGCAGGACATGGCTCATTAAATCAGGACTGTCCCGATTTTACCTGGATGTCTGGTCACCCTGTTTAAAACAGACAAAACATTCAGGAAAGAGATTGCTAGATTGTTATGAGTGTTGCATAAGTCTTTGGGGGCAGTTCTCTTGTTCTCTCTTTCTTTACTTGTCACAGCTTGTGTACTGCTCTAGCATATACTTGAAACTTGGCATTGTGAACTGCAAATATTGCTGCCTCTTATGACAAACTGCTTGCAATGTTCCTCAGTTGTAAGTAGTTTTGGATATAATTATATATATAATATATATATCTGCTTAATGACTAAATGAAATTTAATTCACTAAGAATGAATTGCACCTACTGATATCAGCATTTATTTGTACTACCTGCATTATTTTAGCATCTTATTCTGGAATTATGCAAATCAGTGCAAATACATGCAAAAATCTGTGCTGAATGGAATTTGCTTACCAAAACTCTTCATCTCAAAGGCCGGTTCTAAAATGAAACAGAAGTTGCACTAGTCTTTTCTTTCAGATTGTGACATATATCCGTATGAAACAGCTTCTTGTTGTTGGATGGGACTTGATTTTGTCCATGGGGAATTGATTGGATGGTTGCGGATTGCTATTGGTTGATTTCATTTGAGTGACAGGTTGCCCCGCCCTCACGCCACTAAACACATTATCAGAGAAAGAAGAAATGTCACTGCAAGAGGGAGGGGAAGTTATTTTGATTATGATTATGAAGAACATAAAAAAAATGATGTGCACGGATAAATCATTTATAATAAATACTGCAATAATTTCATGGCGATTTTAAAAACAATTTTCTCCATCGCTTGATCATCATTTGATGAATTAAAGCTGCCATGACCACTGGAAAATAAACAGACATCATTTTTAAAGGTGTCATG
Organism: Ctenopharyngodon idella; assembly: GCF_019924925.1. NCBI lineage: Eukaryota > Metazoa > Chordata > Actinopteri > Cypriniformes > Xenocyprididae > Ctenopharyngodon > Ctenopharyngodon idella. The sequence goes on along the minus strand of NC_067233.1, from coordinate 25,721,701 downwards.
AACTGCGTTGTTTTATTGTTTTATAATGTTTCCTGGGGTGCACTTATAATGTTAGTAGGCTTTTTACATCAAAAATTGTCATAATTTAGAAATAAAAGGCATTTTTCCTACCTGAATTTTAGCCCTCTTATTTGAACGCTCTGTTTTAAGGGGCGTGTCTGCTGTGAGACTTCAGCGCCCACTGCTGTGATTGGCTAATATCTTTGTATATAAAATAGTTAAGTATTACTCCCTCAAATACTTTTAGCAGGTTTTTACTATTACAGCTCACAAGGTTTACTAATCGTGAAAAGTGTTGATTATAGCATTACTTCTATGAGATCTATTAGATCTATGGCATTATATTTAGATTGTGGCATTAAAGGTTGCAGTGATGAACACTGTAGTGATCACAGACATGTTGCTGAGTGCCTAAAAGCAGCGATCTTGTCATTGCAACTCAATTTCTGCACACTAACGAATGCTTTCATCATAACTAATAGTGCAAATGCGATGCAACTAAGACATTCGTTGAAAAAAACGGGAGTTTTGGTGCGAATCCAGAACTCAGTCACTGATAAACTCATGCTGTTTGATTGACAGCTCCAGTGTGCACTGTTTAATTGACAGCTCCAGTGATTGTAAAGGGAGCGTTCTTTGATCACTTTCTATATATAATTTAATCTGTTTAAATAATAGATTATTTTCATCCTACTAAGAGAAACAACGTGAAGCTGACCGTTTAGTTACTGGTTTGATTTACTGACACATAGACAAAGAACATCTGACTGTACATGAATCATTACAGAGCAGGAATCAGAATTAACACGGTTACTTAGATGTTGTTGCATTACTGTTGAGTCCATATCGTAAAAGTCTGTTTGCAAAGCCTGAGCCGAAATGCAATTGATTTACCAATGAATCCACAGTGAAATGTACCGAATACAAATAAATAAAGCTCAACTGAGACATTCACATTGTAGAAAATAAATAACCATATTCCTAGTGTAACCCCTCACCCAGGTCCTACTCGCCCCGCTCCGCGCGGGCCTCAAACCTGGGTCTCCGGCGTGGGAGTCGGACACTCTAACAAGGAGGCTAAAGGCTGCAACCTCTTCCGTCAGTCGCTAGAGCATCTTTTGAGATCAGAGGAGTGAGGTTTACTCGCACAGCGACTACTAGCTGGCCTCCATTACACTCACCCCCCTAAAACTCACTCCCATCCGGGTCACGGCACCAGTGTAGCCCCTCCAGTTTGCGCCTGCCCGCTCCAAGCGGGACGCGAACCCTGGCCCGTCCGCATGGGAGTCGGACGCTCTAACAAGGAGGAGTGAGGTTTACTTGCACAGTGACTACTAGCTGGCCTCCGTTACACTAGCATTAGGATCCTTTGAAAGGTAATGTTATTTTGTCCTGTATTGCTCTTCTCTCCTCCTCATCTCACTAACACGCCAGTGGGCGGGGCTAAAGTTGCAATGATGAAGTAGGCGTTGATTTCTTCTGCGGAGGCGGGATTTCACCTATCTATGTCAAGGTACTTTCCGGGACGAGTCATTCGCTGGGCCTGGTCAATAAAAGCTTTTATTGGACTAACAAGGAAGTTTTCAGTTCTGAAACTTACAGGATATTCTTTTAAGCCCAGGATACACTGCACGATTTTTGGCTGTCCCAGACGAAAGATTGCCATCATGAAACAATCGTGGCGATTTCTGTGATCATGGCTCTTAATCGGTGGTCCTATGTCGCACAGTGAGAGAGGTTCAAAGACGGCCGTTTTCCTGGTCTTGCGACCAAAGATAGCCTACGATAGTTTTCTGACAGTGTCAGAAATTTAGCATGATCATCTCACAGTGTGTTTGATGCTACGACCTACGTCTACTGACCAGCCAATAAAAATGTGACATGAAATCAACGCGACATGGCGCTAAAACTTAAAACTGCTTACCTCAAGCTCTTTTCCCGTCTTCTTTCGCCGCTTCCTTTTTATTTTCAGCACACATAAAATCTACAACTGCCAAAGTGTGATTCAACATGGTGTTTCGTTTACCAGTAGCGCATGCTGATGAAGTTTTATTCTTCTATAGAAACTTGCATCGTAGCCTACGAGTCAATAGTTGTCATGATCGTACAGTCTACATGCATGTCGTACCCAAGTTTAATAGATCCATGTCGCACAGTGTGATAAAGTAATGATCTTATAGGATTTCTAAAATCGTGCAGTGTATCCAGTGCTTTAGTGTGATGACCTCTCACATATCAAAAGCTCAAGTAAAAGTTGATTTCTCAATTCATGACCATTTTAGATAAAATTCAGTTTACCGTCTGCTTTCTGCCGTAATATCAAAATGTTAATTGCACTAGGCAAACAGCACTGGGTTTTGTGAATAAAACAAAACCTATAATGAGCCTAATTTACATACAAAGGAGGGGTGAGTGTGCCAAAAATTGACAGTAACGTCATTTAAATATTCACAGCATAATTTAGCATCTGGTTAAACTAGATTGTGGGTGTTTCATGAATAAGATAGGTTTTGGGCTAAAATGCTACATAAAAGTAGTGCAACTAGTCTCTTCTCTCTCTATTTCTTTCTCCCTGTTTTCTTTCTGTCAAATAGACATATGTGATTGATACAAGCCTGCCAGTCTGTAGCAGGTTGCTAATTTTAGCACAGCCTGCTCTCCCTCCCTCCTTCACTCTCTCTGATTTTCTTTCTCTCTCTCTCTCATCCTCTATCTCTTTGTCACCTGGGGAGAAGAGTGGTAGCAGCAGATAAATTGGGTTCCTGCCCCAGAATCCATCTCTTAACGGCACTCAGTAAACTTGGTCATCTGTCAGACATGCGTATGCTCTGAGTGATGTAGTGTGTTGTATTCCAGGGGGCTGTCGATAAAAATAGAGCGTCGACATCGGTAAACACGGGAACGGATAGAGAGGAAGAGACAGCAGCATCGTTGTTCTTTCTTTGTACGATGCTAATTTTGCCCCCCTCTTCCTGCTGTAAAGGCTATAAATACAGATTATGTGGGTTTAGTAAATAACAGATATGATCAAACAAACATGCCCAGCTGGACTACACAGGTTATATATTTAAAGGAGGCTAGATATTTTGGTCTAGAGAACTATATAGGTCACAGACCATTTTGCCTCGTTCAGTCTTTCACCTTATTGCTGCCATCGCTGTCAAGAGTGATTAATATTCCAATGTCCTCATGCAAATTTACTCAAATAGAGTTGGTGTGATTGGTGCAACTGTGGTAACCGGTGTCAGAGGAGACCATTTAGTGAGATCATGCATATGCATGAGCTAATTCATTTATCAGCTTGGCTGCAGTTAATCTTTGAATATAAATATGCAAGGGTTTTTAATTTTCACTAAAAATAAAGAAAGAAACAGCAGACTCTGGCCATACGGGTCGATATGAATTGACCACCTGTCTCTAATCAGGAACAGCTCATCAGATAAAGCACGAGTAAATGAAAAGAGACTCTGTTCCAAAACCTAGTGAACTGTGAAAGGATGTGGCATTTTTTAGGTATCATAAGCTATGTTTCCTTCCAAGCTGTAAATTAAATTAATGCAAAAAACAATTAATAAGATAGCATATATTAGACTTAGATACCTTGTTTTAGCCCATAATGCATATCCTTCAATGATTAGGGAATTACATAATGCATCACATTGTCAATTATATATCTATAGAAATTTATTTTATTCAATTCTGAAATTTTTTTTTTTTGGTGCTGCCTACATAGAATGTTCCATACAGGTTGAGATGTTATAAAGGCAGCGAGGAAGCTCACTAGGTTTTTGTGTGTGAGAGAGAAAGAGATGTAGGGAGGGAGAGAAAAAAAAGACCCTGAGGGGAAAGAACAGAACTGAATCAAGGACAGCGGGAAGGAATATCTGTGCAAATCAGACCCAAGTCACAGCAATGAAGGTCTAAAATGAGAGCCAGTGCAGTACACGCTGAACTACCAATGATGGATCACACCTGTCGTACTTTGCAGCTTTTATGTCATTTCTTAGAGCACCTGACTGATGCATTGTGGTTATCCAACATGGTAAACTCATCTAGCAGAGTCTAAAGAGCTCATTCACAGATTTGGTGGAACTAATGCTATTCTGGAATCTGGTATACCTTCAGGAAATTAAACCAGCGGTAATGAGCACATACTCAACATATTTCCATGGGGGGGAATCAAGGCCAGACAGGTGGTTTGTCAATGACAAGGACAGGTCTACAGGCATTGCACTAGAACAGGTGATTGCAAGCACATTGCAGCATCACAGACACCCAACAGAAAGAAAATTTACAATTGAGATCTCTTATAATAATATATCCTTAACTATATATATATATATATATATATATATATATATACTGCCCGTCCAAAAAAAAGTTACTATTTGGATTTAAATAGGCAAATACTTAAGAGTCTATGACTGGATCATTATTGCTGTGATTTTTATGTTTCTTGCATGTTATATGTTTGGGAACAGTTCTATTAACCCTACTTGATGGAGTGTGCAGATTTTCATTTTTTTAAACAACCATGTAGGAAGACACATCATGGCCATAATCATCAGGCTCAAATCATGAAAGAATGGTTCAGAGAGCATGAAGAATCATCTTCACACATGAATTGGCACCTCTGAGTCTAGACCTTAAATTCATTGAAAGTCTTTGGGATGTGCTGGAGGGGACTTTACAGAGTGCTCACCTCTTGCATTGTCAATACAAGATATTGATCAAAAATTGATGCACCGCTTGATGGAAATAAATGTTGTGATGTTATTTCCGTCAAGAGGTGCATCAATTTTTTTTTTTTTTTTTTTTTACAAAACATTAAAGTGCCCTTATTATGGATTTTTGAAAATGTAGTGTGTAACATAGCTCTAAGTGAATGAAAACATCCTGCAAAGTTTTAAATCTGGAAGTGCAATGTATATAAAGTTATTGTCTCTCAAAAGTAAGAGTCAATTAAACGAATCGTTTGTAAAATGAATCCCAAGACGTTTCATTGTGACGTCAAACCGAAACATTAGCATACTGCTCGCCCACTTATTGTGCGTGCAGACACCAGGGAAAACGTGAAACCCCTCAAACACTGCCAATACGTGAATAATCAGTGGTTAAACATCTTTACAACGATACCACAGCAGTATAGCCCAAACCTTTTGCTGTGTTCCCATCATTTTACTGAAGACTTCTTCTTCAACCAACATGTAAATGCGTTCAATGAGGGATTCACAAACCGGTTGTTATTAAAGGATGGGTCAGTACCCAGTTCTTCCTCCTCTGAATTACAACCTGTAAGTATGATTAATAATTGTTGCTGTTATGTTCTCTGTAGCATGCACAAAACGTATTTAGTTATGTGCATTGTGTACGCTCCGCGCAGCTTGTAGGTCTTGGGCTAACCAGCTAACAGCAATATGTGTTTGCTCGCAATTGTCTAGAGATGTGTCAAATGTTTGCCGTTGTTATTACTTGGAATTATGATAAAGAATAGAGCAATACGTTGGTGTACAACTGTAGTGCTTTATCAATGCATTTCTGCGTTGGGCTAACGCATATACCATGACTGTTTGGGTGTTTACCACGGAGCTGTGGGCTAGGTTCGATAACATAATCACAAAACAACTTATTTGCTCTCTGAGTCTTTATTTTTAGAACAGAGTGGAGCACCATCATAACACAATGTAAGTGATGCAAGCACTGTATATTGTACTCCATGTTAACCAGCAGAAGTCATCCAATCACCGCAGATCAGCATCACGCAAACGAGAGGTTTGGAAAAATGAATCGCTGAGAAAATCGTTTGAGAGTCCTTGAGCAAATAAGGTAAAAATAAATGCATATTATAAGACAATGAAAGTGTTTTTCGACCTTGCATGCTTGTAAACCTGTTGGGGACTCCCAAAACAAAAATAGGAACCTTTCAAATGCCATAATAGGGGCACTTTAATCTCCAATGTGCGTTCACGAGCACCACAAAGCATGCGTGTTGTGTTGATGTGAGAGCAGATATTGATGTCTTTACTACCTTTCTGGGGCTTGAAAGTGGTAGTGTAGGCTGTCAATGGAGGGACAGCAAGCTCTCAGATTTTATTAAAAAGATCTTCATTTGTGTTCCGAAAATGAACGAATGTCCTGCGGGTTTGGAACGACATGAGGGTGAGTAATTAATGACAGAATTTTCATTTTTGTGTGAGCTAACCCTTTAAGAAACTTCTGAGCAATAGCATTTTCTTCTACTCTAGTTCTAAAAGTGTGCAGCAGGTATGAGCGAGAAAGAGGGATGAACCAAACTAATCTAAAATTCTCTGATCTAACATGGCAGAATATTCTCTGCAGCTCTATGGGTGCATTTACACTGCAGGTCTTGATGCCCAATTCTGATTTGTTGACTATATATCAGATTATTTTTGACAACCAGCTTACATCTTCTTTTAAAAGTGACCCATATCTGAAATCTGCATTTAAACTGTACACTTGGCGAAACAACCCATGGAAGACATACTAACCCGGAAAAACTTAGGGAACTAAAAATGGTGCAATTTTCAATGGACAAACAGGAAATGATAACAAGTTTTTGATTTCCACAGCATCTTTAAAGGTCAGCAAAACATTGAGTTGAGCCTTCGTTCTCCATTGCGCCATTGAAGAGTCATGTGATGGCGGTTGGTGTCCATCCGAGTTGACGTCATTCGCCACCATGGCTTTTTCAATTGACATACAACTCACATTGTCAGGGCAATATCCGATCTGTCTTTTTATACGGCAGACGCAAATGCACATATACGATTCATATCAGATTTATTTCCACACACAAATGAGGCCTGAAACCAATCTGAGAATATCGGGATCCATGTGCTTTTTTTTCCCCACTTACACGTTCATGGGTCATATCCGATCTGTGCCACATGGGAGGAAAAAAATTGGAATTGGGTCACTTGGACCATGTAATGTAAATGCAGCCTAAGATGCCATCAGACAACATCTCACAGACCCACAGTGCTTACAGCATGTGGAACAAATAGCTTTACTCCGGAGTCTCAGGCCGAGTCTCTTTTCACTTTAGTTTCTGTCTTTCCTTTGGACATATCCAGCATTACCTATGATAGTCTGAGAGTTAACACCGAGGTTACATTTAATTACAGGCCACGGTTCCCCACGCGTGGAATTTTCCTCCCCTCGTGAAAGGAAAATTAATTGCATGAAGCTTAAAGCTCATTACGAGGTTTATCCTGCCCAAAGCCATGCTTATCACCATCTATGATAATGAAGTATCCCATAATCCCTAGAATGATGGACATGGAGAATTCATTATGTTTTGCACAATGTTGACATGGGAGAGCCTCGTGTGAGGTGGGAACAGATCTATTTGTATGCTTAGATAATATTCTGCACATGAAAACAAAGATCTGCAATGCTGAATTGCACTGATGTTTTGTCTGCGTCCAGGTTGAGTTGTTCTTTCATTTCCTTGCAATTTCCTTTGTATGCAGTGAAATAGCCACATTTTGATGTTTATTTTGAAATCTTTATTAATGTTTTTTTGTGTTGGCCTTGTTTGTACACTGTCACATTGAAATATAAATAACTACTAATAAATCTTGACTAGCCATGCATCTGCCAGTGAGAACTCAGAATACCAGTCAGTCACTCATCTCAGAATCTCAAAGAAGAGCGATCTGGATTTAACTGAAAACTTTTGCAGGCAGAACCAGAGCAGGACATTTTAAACTTGCCTAAGGCTGAGACAACAGTTAATATTAGCAAACCACCTGGTCCTGGAAAACCCTCAACACTGCAAATTTTAGATGTCTTCCTAATCAAACACACCTGATTCAACTCATCAGCTCATTGGTAGAGACCCCAGTGTTGGGGGTCTCCAGGACCAGGATTGGGAAACACTGGGTTAGGGTTAGTAGAATAATTTGACATGTACTTGAAAAGTTACTTATAGTCGGTAGAATGTCTGTTGGGGGACCATCAAAATATATAGAAATAGATAAAAACAGCATTAGCAGGCAGTCCACTAATACTCTAATGAATGGTAGTTGCCATGTAGTTGTAAAGTATCAAATTCAGCTCACCCTGTTATTGTAAAGTGGTATCAAAAAATTATGAATTATGTCATAAACCCTCATTTTAGAACCTTTATTTCAGAGGGGCTATTCACACAACGGCCCCCTTTTTGTGGTTAAAAATGCGAGACAGGTCAGTGGAATGACCTGAGGTGTGTTTTTAAAAGTTTAACTTATTTTAACATGAGCGCTGTGTTTTTAGAACATTGTGTCATGCGCGAGATGCTGCGAAAGACACAAGAAGCACATATTGCCAAACGTGTCCGTCTAGCGCATGTTTACTTAGAAAAACAATGGAAAAGTAGCGCTGTGGAATGGAAAAACGTGTTCTGTGTGTTCAGAGAGTGTTTGAAAAAGAATGCTTACAGATGTAGTTGTGATGACTTTATTTCCCACAGCTACAGTACTAATTTGCTCATTAAACTGCAGTAACTAGCTAGGATTCCATCCAAACATGAAGCGAATCTTTTCAAAGTTCGCAAAAACAAAAAACAAAACAAAAAAAAAAAAACGTGAATTAGTTGTGATTCCATCAAGTTGTTCGAGCGGATGACGGTAGTATTGGCAACCTAGAAAGCAACAGTAAATAAAACACCATCAGTGGAAATAGCTGATTAGTCACATGGGTTTAATGTTCGCTAACTCCAAATTTAGTTTCCATCTCCCATTATTCGCATTAACTCTTTTTTAGCACAAGCCAAAAACCAGCTCTAGCGAGAGTAAAAACTTGCTTGCGAATTTTTTTTTTTTTTCCCCGAAATGTGGTGTTTCCAATGTAGCTACTGTCACTACAATAGGCAGAGATTTTTACAACTGTATAGCTGTTTAAAATGGTCTCACAAACCTCACTGAATGTTGAGTGGTCTATTTGTGAAGTGAAGCCACCAAAACAAACTGCTAAATATGTGGATTTCCAAACCTTTGACATTTGACCAATACAATCTCTATTACCGGGCCATTACGACGGCATTGATTGAAATTTTCTTAACAAGTCTGTCCACACTGCTCGCTTTAATGTGGCTTATGCTAAGGTGATTGGACGTGACACGAACGCTGCGGTGGACTTTCAGGTTGACAGCTTTGGTTGCGGGGCGGACAGGTGGCTCCAGCCTCCCAGCGGGAGCAAAGCGCTTTGAAAAACCTTCATCTGGAAACAGCTGCTGTTTCCCACGACAACAACAACCTGTCCTTGAGAATCTCCGGTGGCCGAACGGATCGAGTTCTCCTCACAACAGCAACGGACCAAACCCGATACCCAGTGCTTTGTCCGCAGCAGTTCCGAGCTTTTAGCGCACGAGGTCGAAGGGTAAATTAACTTTAGTCAAATGCTAAACTAAGGGGAGTTTTCTTTCACTCCCTGGGAACAACAACTTGTACAAAGGTGCGCAAGGAGTCAAATGTTACCTCGCCACTTAGGTGGTTACGCCGTCAGCCAACTGTGGCAAAAAAACAGCAGCAAATAAAGCTATTCAGCCCAGCTGAAGCGAGGAGAAAGGGAGGATGTTTATGGAAACGTCAGCCGAATGAAATGGAGCGGAACAGGTGATGGACAGCAGTGGGATTCAGGTGGTGGGGGATGGACACAAAAACAGAGAAGAGAAAGAAAGAAAGAGACCAGACAGAAAGATGCATCCTGCAAAAATTTTCACCACACTCTCTAATAAGACTGTAATCAATTACCATACAACAGAAGTCTTAGACTAAACCATTTCACCAAGAAGATTTCACATATTGGACGATATTTATATTCACACTCACTGAGTGTAAAGACTGATTTTTTTTTTTTTTTTTAAATAAAATAATTTTACTGTGAAATATTCATGATATTCAAACAGAAAAGCATGACACTAGCAATGCCAAGGTCATGGGTTTGATTCCCAGGGAATGCATGAACTAAAAATGCATGGCTTGAATAAAAAGTTGCTTTGGATAAAAGCATCTGCCAAATGCATACATGTAAATATTTAAGATAGAAGTCCTGTTGGACACCATCCCACCAAGAGTAAAAAAATTACCCTGTGAAAAGGCAACATTTTTTCTGGCCCACGTGGGTCAAAAAAGGGAAACGTACTGTTAAAAAAAAAGCCAACAGAGAAACAGACAAAATGGGAATAAGGCTAACAAAATTGGTCCCATGTTTGGCGTGAAAAATTTTGGTACTAAAATGTGACATGACGTCAATGAGATTACAGGTTGGGGAATAAAAAATGATTCCATCCATCCATCCATATGGATTCAACTTTACAGCAAGTTCAAAATTTGCCTTGACAAACTTTGCTGTATTAGTTAAAGCAAAGATTATATATAATTATATGTATTGGTGTGAATTTCAATTTATTTTAATTCTACTTCCTGCAAATCTGCATCCTGTTTGCTATCTCAATTGAACTGGACTTTAAAAGACACTGTCAATTTGGTTCTGAATGTTATGAGTATGTGCAAATTTGTAAGTATAGGCCGTACATGTGCATATACTCATGTTTTGAGAAGTGGGTCTTGCTGTAGGGAATTGAAGAGGAAGATTGAAGGAATCGGGCAGTTGTGTGATTAAACTGGCAGAGCCCTGGAGAGGTTTCAGTCGGCCTCGATTGGCAGGGAGAGAGGTAGAATGGGTTATGACAGGAACAGCAGCGGTAGCAGGGCTTTCATCTGGAAAAGGTCCTCATTAGAGAGGGAGACGAGTATGAGAGCGCAGCTGTGGTCTACCTCCACACACACACAAACTACACTCAACTCTACTGCACACACTCAAACTCAATAAAACCCTTTCCAAAAGATGCAGATTCCAAAAGAAACTGGCATAGAGGACTTCATCACTCCTGAAACACACACACACGCACAGGTAAATAGATTTCCTCTGGGGATAGAAATGGGGTGGTCAGAACACTAATGATGGTGAGATGGTGAAAGGTGAGTGGTCAGGTTTCTCTCCACTAGATTACACAAGTCATTAGCAAAACATTCAGTCACATACAACAACAACAACCGTGTGTATGTGTGTGTGTGTGTGTGTTTGTACTTACATAACCATATTTCGGGGACAAAATTGCAGCAGTAAACCTGGCAAAAATTTCCAAAACATCTTTTTTGGGATGTTCTCATTTGTAAAAATGGCATAACAATATAGTAAATACAGTTCTGTCATGACAACTCTCGGAGTGTTTGTCATGGTAATGGTATGACAATGTTGTATGTTTGGTCTTGGCGTTGGCGGAATAGATCTGCTACACTGCTGCTGCTGCTGTTGGTTATTGGTCCTGCTGCAGAGTAAGTATGGGACTTGCAACTGCCGATACATACTCAGACACGCTGCTGTGAGCAAGTAAGGCAAGCTGCTGCTGTACAATATAGCGTACATGAATTACCTGTAACAGATCTATACAGGTTGAGCTGGGGAAGGTGGAGGGTTTCTGAAAGTGCGCTGCACTGCTAAGGCAAATGCTGACCAAGTATTTGAATGTTGAGCAGTGAGCTCATTGGCTACTAATACAGCAGGAACCAATCAGCTGTGCCCTATAGATAATGATGTGATTAAGAGCAGGTTGAGTTAAAGGACCTGTGCCATCTAGAGTTTCATGACAGAACTTTGTATATTTGTTTTTGTTTTTTATCATAAAAAAAAGCAGAAAGTTTTGTGTTAGGGTGTGGGTTAGTGTTAGGTTATAGTATTTATATAGTTTTTTTTTTTTTTTTTTTTACATTTTTGAGAATACAACACACAACACACACACACACACACACACACACCAATCTTCGTAAATCTAATTTTGACTGTTAAAGTTTTTTTTTAATTTGACCCAATTCAAAAATATCACTACACCTGCTCAAAAGCATTTTTTAATTCATGATTAATATTGCATTGCATAATATGTGCTTATACAAACTGACAACAAGTGAATCGCAATCAATTATTTAATAGGTATGGACTAAAATGTTTTTTTTGTTTGCAATTTCAAGTAGGCTATATACTACGACTAACCTGACAGTCGAGTCGTTTATACAGGTTTTGTAATGAAAACTAGTCTAAAATTAAGAAACCCTTAGAAAACAGTAAAAACACTGAGTTTACATGTGATTCATTTAAAATATTTAATTATTCCAATATCCAAATTTGATACTAAATCCCACAGAAAAAAGGGTTTCTATTTGTAACGTGCTGTCTTTTAATTTGATCATTGCACATTATAAACAAGACAAACAATCGCTGAATAAAGGTTAGCCAATACAAACATATTTATAGAAAACAGTTGACAATGAATAAAAAGGACCAATAAGAGCAAAACGTATCAGGTAGGCTATTCAAGAATATCAAGTAGAAGTTAGTCCGACATATAAGGAGGGGTCGTGTTAACTAAAGCGTCCGTCATTTAACCAATCTTAAAAACACGGATGGATAATTCAAAATGTTTTCTGACACAAAAATAACACAAGCAAGAACAAATTTTAAATCAAGCACGACAATTTTCATTTTACAATGATCTTCCCTCTCTCTGTGTGCGCGCGCGTTTGTGTATGAGAGCTCGCGCAGCACTGAAACAACGGTGATTTTAAATGCATAAGTAACTAATGTGCTAGTTTTCATACATAAGTAGGCCATGTAACATAATACTAACTAAAGTACCAACTAAAGGTACTAACTAGGTACTAGGTACCAACTAAAGTACCTAATTAACACAATAACGCAACACATGTAGGCTACGTTTCTGAACACTGAGAATAAATAAACGCTTGTTTCTCCAGACTCGCGCTTGTCAGTCAGTCACACATCACAGCATTTTCATAATCACTAAGCCGTATAGCGATTTCAAATTTTATTTAGATTTGTTGTTCAACATTACTTGAGCATTTTATACCCGTTTACCTTAAGGAGTTAGAAGTAACGTGACTACTGTACTGTCCTCGCTTGAGAATTCAGTCGCTGTCAGACGGCGGGAGTGGAAGGGGGGTCGAGCGGGATTTTGTGTTGCTGTCGATTTGCAGGCTCTTTTTATTGATAGGCCGTACGCATTTTTCAATCATCCTCTCTTGCTATTTGGGGAAATGACCCCAGCGCTATGATTGGTCGAACTCTTTCTTTTGCTGGATTTGAGTAGCTTACTACGTGGGCACAGAGCCAGGTTTTTGCGTAGTAAATCGTACCAGCGTACTTTGAGGTCAAAATGCGTACCCGCTACGCAAAATGCGTACATGTTGGCAGGACTGCATATGCATGATTCTGACATGAAAGCAAACCAAAAGCCAACATGATTATGATGCTTAAAAAATATATTATCAACGTTGAAAACAGTTGTGTTGCTTATAATATTTTTGTGGAAGATGTGAAACTTTTTTTTTTTTCAGGATTCTTTGATGAATAGAAAGTATAAAGGACATTTATTTGAAAGAGAAATCTTTGCTTTAACTGTCACTTCTGATCAATTTAGTGCTATGTATTTTTATGTGTATTCAAATATCACATCATCAGCTTTGCAAGATGCAATAATAATCAGTTCTGAGTAAACTCTCCTGTGCACTTTATGTGAATAGTGCTAGTTGTATGACGCACAGATTTGGCATTCCAGTTCAATCACTTTTGAGGTTCCATTTCAGTTAGGATGCTGCCTATAGAGCAGCAAGTCAGCTCATTAGGTTTTTGAACAGAGTTTACGTCATTGTCCCAGAGAATGGCTGCATGTTAACATTTTATAATACGCTTCATGACATTTTAGAATGATAAAATTTTAACAAGCAGACATTCCCTGAGACATCCATTTTAAAACTGTTCGTGATCCAGTCGTGTGCTGCCTGGACTGAGTTATCTTTCCCCCTCTCTGAAGAAAGACTCATTGGATCGTCAGGCTCTGAGCTCAGGTGTTTCTGGGAGGGAGATGAAAGGATTGAGGGGGAAAGGTTAGCTGCCTTCCCTGTCTAATGCAAGGTAACAAAAGCACCATTGTGAGGGTGTCAGGTGCATTGTGGCAGCCCTGCGAGGCTTTAAGTGAAGCAAATTCAAACAATGCATTAAAGGACAGGAGAGCGAGAAGAAGGCAAGAAGGAAAAAAACAGCAGGGGCCATTTTAAACAGGCTCAACAGCAGAGCATTAGATAGGGAAAATGCAGCGAGCTTCGAAGGATGTTAGATTACCTGGAGGAATGCCATCACTGGAATTAAACTACTTCCAGGATTTACATGCATATGAAATTTTCCATTGAGCCTCTTGGTGTATGTGCAATTTCATGAACTGACAGCAATGCACATGCACATATATATGAATGCATCTGCACATATAATTTGATTTTTCTGAAGAAAATATGAGTGATGCTTGCCTGTGCAAAAGTGCTGGTGATTATCAGAGACTGAGTGCTGTCAGGCACATCCGAAAGTGAGTTTTGATTGAGTAACTTGTAGATCTGTGCTGACTCGAGCCACAAACCGTTTCAGACGGTTCAGTCTGTGTTCATCCAGTTCACTAAAAAGAACCGCTTCAAAAGAATGATTTGTTTGCGAACTGGACATCACTAGTTAAGTGCAAGAAATGTCAGTTAAAGTTTATTTTTTTTAAGATTTTGGATTTGGATTTATAGGTAATTTAGAGGGTTAGTTCATCCAAAAATGAAAATTCTGTCATGAATTACTCACCCTCATGTCGTTCCAAACCCATAGACTTACGTTCATCTTCGGAACACAAATGAAGATCTTTTTGATGAAATCTGAGAGCTTTCTCTCCCTCCATAGAGATCCAACACTACCACTTTCAAGCACCAAAAAGGTAGTAAAGACATCATTAAAGTAATCCATGTGACTCCAGTGATTTAACTTCAATTTTATGAAGAGACGCAAGTGCTTTGTTTGCACAAAAAACAAAAAAACAAAACATAATTTACCACTCTATTTACAAAATATTAATCTCCAAAGGGTGTTCACGAGAGCACCATGCGTGTTGTGTTGAAGCAAGAGCATGACGTTATTGTGTGAACGTGCATTGGAGATTAAAGGATTAGTTCACTTTGAAATGAAAATTAGCTTAAGCTTTACTCACCCTTAAGCCATCTTATGTGTATATGGCTTTCTTCTTTCTGATGAACATAATCGCAGAAATATTAATAAATATCCTGACACATCTGAGCTTCTGAAGCGAAACGATGCATTTGTGTAAAAAAAAAAATAAAGTAAAATATCCCGCTTCTGCACAAGCCGCCTTCCGTATTGAAGTTACGAAGAAAGTGTAAACTGGCGTCACGCCAGTTACACCTTTTCCGTATGTTGAGTAGGGAAGGGGCATGACGTAGCGTAAGCTTTGCGAACTGCAAGAGTTTTACACTTTCTGCGTATGTTGAATACGGAAGGCGGCTCACGGGGAAGCGAGATATTTTACTTCATAACTTGTTATATATGGATATTTTTTTTACACAAATGCATCGTTTCGCTTCAGAAAGCCTTTATTAACCCTCCGGAGCCATGTGGAGCACATATTTATGATGGATGGATGTAGATGGAAGCACTATCTTCAGCTCATACTCATTGAACCCTATCACTGCCATAATAAAGCTCGGATGCGTCAGGATATTTATTAATATTTCTGCGATTATGTTCATCAGAAAGAAGAAAGTCATATACACCTAGGATGGCTTGAGGGTGAGTAAAGCTTGGGCTAATTTTCATTTCAAAGTGAACTAATCCTTTAAAGGGTTAGTTCACCCAAAAATGAAAAGAACACAAATTTAGATATTTTTGATAAAATCTGATGGGTCAGTGAGGCCTGCATTGCCAGCAAGATAATTCAATGCCCAGAAAGTTACTAAAGATGTTTTTAAAACAGTTCATGTGACTACAGTGGTTCAATCTTAATGTTATGAAGAGACGAGAATACTTTTTTGTACCAAAAAAACAAAATAACGACTTTTCAACAATATCTAGCGATGGCTGATTTCAAAACACTGCTTCATGAAGCTTCGAAGCTTTACGAAACTTTTATTTCAAATCAGTGGTTCGGATCGTGTATCAAACTGCCAAAGTCACGTGAACTATTGAAATTTCTAAACACTTATGATGTAACGAAGCCTCGTTTACTGAAATCACGTGACTTTGGCGTTCCAAACCACTGATTCAAACCCATGTTCGAAACAAAAGATTCGTAAAACTTCGAAGCAGTGTTTTGAAATCGCCCATCACAAGATATTGTTGAAAAGTCGTTATTTTGTTTTGCTTTTTGGTGCACAAAAAGTATTCTCGTCACTTTATAATATTAAGGTTGAACCACTGTAGTCACATGAACTGTACTAAATATGTTTCTAGTACCTTCATGGACATCTGAAAGTGTTAATTATCTTGCTGGCAATAGAGGCCTCACTGACCCATTGGATTTCATCAAAAATATCTTAATTTGTGTTCTGAAGATGAACAAAGGTCTTACGGGTGTAGAACGACATGAGGGTGAGTAATAAATAACAGAATTTTTATTTTTGGATGAACTAACCCTTTTATATCATGTTACGGAGCCCTGCACATGACATGCAGGAAAAAAAAGAGTAGGCTAAATCATGCACAAAATTTAATAATTCGTTCCCTCGATTTGCTAAATCATGCGCACGATTTATAAATCGAGGGAACGAAATAATAAATCATGTGCACAATTTAGCAAATCGAGGGAATGAATTAGTAAATCATGCACATAATTTATAAATCAAGGGAATGGAATAGTAAATCGTGCGCACAATTATTTTTTTCCTGCGTGTTATGTGCAGGGCTTCGTATTATGTAAATAAAATGGTAAATTATGGGGTTTTTTTTGCGCAAACAAAGCACTAGAGTTGCTTCATAAAACTGAAGTTAAGCCACTGGAGTCACATGGATTACTTTAATGATGTCTTTACTACCTTTCTGCAGCTTGAAAGTGGTAGTAGCATAGGATGTCAATGGAGGGACAGAAAGCTCTCAGATTTCATTAAAAATATCTTAATTTGTGTTCCGAAGATGAACGAATGTCTTACAGGTGTGGAATGACATGAGGGTGAGGAATTAATAACAGAATTTTCATTTTGGGGTGAACTAACCCTTTAATTTTAAGAAATATTCTCTTTTTGTGAGACACAAATCATTTAATTTTAAGAATCAATATTTATAAGTACTGTGAAACAAATGGTTTGGGTTTTACAATGTGGCATGGGCAAACAATTATAAGTCTCTCCACTTACTCAACATGCTGCATGATTTGATGCATCATTCATGTCTGTAGCACAACCGGTCCAGGATGAGTTACACAATGAAGTTCAACAGGTTAAGGATTTGCTCAAATAACCGAAATCCAAGTATGAGCTATAATAGTGATCCTTTCCTTATCAAGCACTGCATAAAACCAGCTCACTTCACAGAGACACAACTGGGCCAATTAGAAGTTATTTTCAGGTGTAGTGTGCAAACAGGTCTGAGCACAGCAGGAAGGATTATGCTTCATTTTCCCTCACCGCTCAGAGAGGAACTTAAGTGACTTGTGCTTTCTGACATGTGAGGAGTTCTTTGTGCTGGCTTTGAGGTGTTAAAGAAATTCATCACGCTCGCTTGTGTAATTGCATATATGTGCCAGACAACACACACACACACACACACACACACACACACACACACACACACAAACAAGCACTCACAGGCATAACGGAGCAAAAATGAGGATGAATGAACATGCCGCTGTTATTTTGCAGTTCTCTTCCCTTCACTGATCTCGGGTCTGTGATTCCAAACGTCCTGCCATATTCGAATATTAATAGCCTTCATTACATGAAATCTGATTTCATTGTGGTGCTGCAAAAGCTTGTAACATTTTAATTAACTTATCAAACATATGGCCCGGCTCTCCGAGATGCAGCGTTGCAGGTATTACAGACTCTCTGCTGCTCCTTTAAGAGATAAATAAACCGAATCAAAGGGTGAATATCAACAGAGCCCCATGTTCAATATATGAGTTTTTTTTTTTTATAGTACATCTGCAGCATAAACACGTCTGCAACAGCAGGCATGAGAGTAGTTAGGAATTTATACATGAGTGGAGGAGAAGTAAACCAAAATGCCCTGTGCATCTCTGAAAAAAAGCTCTGCATTTAAAACAATCACACACATCATCATCAGGTTTGAATTAGAAACAAACACAGCAGAATAAATCAACTCATTCATGCGGGAACGGCAGCTCATTTTCTCCGTTTTGTGAAATAATGCAGCCGATCTGTGCAGTTCAGTGCAGCGTGCGATAATGAAAGGTTGTGTGTTTATGTGTGTGTGTTATCGACCCACTTGCTTTATTGGCTCCATTCAACACACACCCGGACAGTTATGATCATTCAGTCAGGACCTTGGATATGCACCAAATGAATGCATGCTATTATAAAGGGCTATCTGTGAGCTAATATGCTATTTTATGTGGCAAATTATTTTGGATATGAGCACAAGGAACATCAGGGTTCTGCCATTACATATCCTTTATTTATTTTCATTCTATTCAGAACAAAGTCTACGGAGACAGATTCTCTGCATGTAACTAGCTTACTGGCAATGTAAAGGAGAAATTCAAATATAAAAATGCTTTTTCGAATATTACATTTCATGTAGTGTGTAATACAGCTGTTTGTGAATGTAAAAGGTCTGCAAAGTTTCAAAGTGCTTGATAAATGGAGTTATTGTTTCCCAAAAGAAAGAATTGATTCTGAACTGCCTGAACGAGGCGTCAGTCTTACTTCCCGCACAAACCTATGTAAGTTTGTAACAAATTTGCATAATGCCAGCCTATTTTCTTCAATGGCAAAAGAATTGATACAATAAAACCGTAAAAACCGTGACTGTTCGTATCACTGTGTATCAAGTGCTGAGGAAGAGTTTAGTTTCCAACACATGCTGTAAACGGCCGACCAATCAAAACAGACTGGGCCATCTGACCAATCAGAGCAGAGCTGGCTCTCGGAAAGGAGGGGTTTAAAGAGACCGAAATCCTTAATCGAACTGTTTCAGACACTGTGAGAAAAGAAGTGATGCTGCAATGTATATTATGAGAAAATTAAAGTGTTTTTTGACCTTGGATGCATGTAAACCTACCTCCAGAACTAAATTAGGAACCTTTAAACTAGTATAATAGGGACAATTTAAGGCAGTATTCACAGCAAATATCTCATGAACAAATATCTTTAAAAATCAAATCTGCCACCATATTTGATTTGAGGAAGCTTTTCAGTGAATAACAAATAATATTAATGTTTTTTACACAGAAAAAAATGACAGCAAATGGGTTTGGAAAGATATGAGGTAAAGTAAATAATGATTGCATTTTCATTTTCTTTAAACTGCTGCCTTAGGAAAATTGAATTATGGATTTGCAAACACGCAGCCCATTGTTTTCTTTTGTGTACTCTATGAGCCACCTTTTGTATGCTCTAAATTCTTTCTTCTGGTGTGGTTTGGGTTATTGTTTAGTGTTTACTTTGAGATGATAGCGAGACTCAGCAGGAACGCACTGAAGCACACAAAAGAGATGCTGAGAAGTGCCTGCTGAAACGGTTCTTTGGTTTCCAGGAACCAGACTGGAGATTGTCTGTGAGATGCATGCTAAATAACACATGCAGTTTGATAAATTAACCATCCCATGAATATCACACTGCTGAAAATGTTTGAGCAAAGGTGGTCTCAAATGGTGGTCTGTTACTAAAGCAAGATGGTTCAGCTGGTTGTTGTTGCAAATAAACAAGTTTAGCAATGTAGCTTAGCTATTGTTATTCACCATCGACATGCTTTGTTTGCTAAATAAATACCATTTTTATGTTTTTGTTTTGTTTTTTTTCCTCCACAAAGGATGCAAATGCCAGTGTGAAAATGCCATTATGTAGCCACTTACATAAATGTCACAGGATAGTCTTGGCCGGAGTCTTTAGCATCTTGTATGTGCTGATTTCCACAGACACTCCTGCATGTCTGAAAAAAATGAAGCTGGCAGAGTGTGAACGGTTTGTCCTAGGCTCAATATGTTACTGAGAAGCCACAGGATGACATTATGGAGAATGAGTTCAGGTTCCTGATTAGATTAGCACATATGCCACAGTGTTGGAAGTGAAGGCTATTTGTGTCATCAACACGGTGGTGAACTGGACAGATAGTGGAGGAGACTGGCCCAAAGACATAGTAAGTGGTGAAAAATGACTTTTTCCCCCTCAAATTGAGCCCATAATCATCCTTATGTTGGTAATCGATAATGTAACCAGCAGGGATTAGACTTAATCTGTACCGTCACACAGATCAATACAAGAACAAGAAGCATTTCTTGAGAGCACTGGGAGAAAGAGAGAGGAGAGGAAGAAAGGGATGGAGAGAGGAAGAAACAAGGGATAGAAATGCTACAGCCACTTAAATGTAGGGTAGGTAATTTTTTTTATAAACACTTTTTGTTATACTGGCTGAAATTCTCTTTACATCCTGATAGCAATCAATAATAGAAGTGGTCTAAATATTGAAGAATGTACACTGTAAAAAATATTCCGTAGTTTTTACAAAATAATTTTGGCAGCTGTGGTTCATTTACAGAACAAACTGTCAATTTTACAGTATAAAACTGTAATTTACAAACATACAAACAGAAAATTTGAATGTAAACAAGTAAATTCAACAATGCACACTACTAGTAAAATCTGTTTTGTACCTTTAACATATACTGACAACCACCATAATAATGCAGGTGGTAAAAGAGAAAGCCACATGAAGAATCAGAGTTCATCACAAATAGCTTTTCCACTGGCTGAAGTATATACTAATGTAAAGAGGGTGCAAAGAGTCATTCACGCAAACGCAAAACACCATCATGGTAACCCACAACACTTACATAATGCAATAAACATTCATTAAACAACAGAAGATGTAACATAAAACCCTAATGTACATAACTGATAACAAAAACTATTAAGAAACATGATTTTTTAAACAAAATACTTTCAAATGTGGAGTGTCACACAGGGAATTGTGGGAATATCAGTTTACAGTTTTTGACTGTAAATTATACATTGATTTGTTCTT
Source organism: Ctenopharyngodon idella (assembly GCF_019924925.1). Classification (NCBI taxonomy): domain Eukaryota; kingdom Metazoa; phylum Chordata; class Actinopteri; order Cypriniformes; family Xenocyprididae; genus Ctenopharyngodon; species Ctenopharyngodon idella. The sequence continues at coordinate 25,700,605 of NC_067233.1, read as the reverse complement.
TTTTACTTCTAAAAATTGTAAAATTTAAAAAACAATATTTTACTGTTAAAATCACATTCATTTTTTACAGTGTACATATATCTTCTGTGGAAGTCTCAGGGCCAAAAAATATTCGGTATCGTTAAATATTAAAAATTTTTTTAACAACAGTGTAAATAAAGGTGTAAACAAGGTACAGAATCTTTTGTGATCCAATCAAACCACATGTGACCACACTGCATTTGTAATGTAAATGCTAATCTGTCCTTGATGTGTCTTAGACAGCAGTGAAGCACTGCCTACTTATCTGTCAATTAACCACTGTGCTAAAACATGGGTTTTCAAAAATAACCATCTGCTCTAAAACATTTGAAAAACCCATATGCACAAAACTTCTCCAGCTTGCCTGACATCAACATGCAGTGAAACAGATCACGTGAAACGCATGTGAAGTTCAGCAAAAATAGGCAAGACTTGAAACGGCATTTTTGCAGAGAGATTTAAATATGGAAGTGTGTTTGGAAGCAACAGTATGTCAGCCATTGTGAAATTAGACACTGTGTGCTTTGTCAATATGCAGTAACCAGTGTTGTTATTGTAAACTAAAACTATTAAAGGGTTAGTTCACCCAAAAATGAAATTTCTGTCATTGAGTACTCACCCTCATGTTGTTCCACACTAGTAAGACCTTCGTTCTTCTTTGGAACACAAATTAAGATATTTTTGATGAAATCCAAGGGTTCCTGAACCACAATAATAAGAATGAGTCGACGCTCTGACGTAGAACCTGGAAGCGCTGCACTGTGTTTACAATGTAAACAGTGTAAGAGACTGACATGGAAGAGAAGAAATTGTTGAATAATGTAATTATTATTATTTTTTTTTTTTTAGCACAAAATCTATTCTCACCGCTTCATAACATTACGGTTGAACCATTGTAGTTACATGGACTATTTTAACAATGTCTTTACTACATTTCTGGGCCTTGAAAGGTGCAATGACATTGCTGCCTATTCAGAAAATTCCCTAATTTGTGTTCCGAAGATGAACGAAGTTCTTACGGGTGTGGAACGACATGAGGGTAAGTAATTAATGACAGAAATTTCATTTTTGGGTGAACTAACCCTTTAAAATCAGTTCCCTTTCAAAGTGGAACTCTACACTGCATTATCAGTCGATGCTATGGGAACGCTCCTCGTGAGCCAGTGTCTAAAGCACGTGTGTTACACACCAATTTCCGACTGGCTATCACAGTCAGGTGACGTCACAGATGAGCCGGCTGACTATAAAAGGGCGCCTAGAGAACACAATCAGCTTCATCTGTGTCTGAAAACTTAGGCAGCTGACTTGTTGCCTCGCTGCTCTAACAGGCAATGACTTTCAGGCAGTGCTTGCACATGAAGGTACCACATGAAACTGATTTCGGACAGACTGAGGCAGCTTAACAGTTTAATGATCTACAGCAAAACAAAGAGAGCTTTGTTGAAAACTAAGTGAATCTTTAATTACTACAATAGTAATTTCTCACTAGAAATGACATCAGAAGTGGAAAACGTTGGTGAAAAAAAAATACATTTACACACAAACTGACCACCAACCTCAACTTTCAGACGCTCTTTCATTTTTAGCTTAAATAACTTTCTTTCTTTTTTTTACTTATCTTTTTAGTGTAACTTTTTTAGCTTAACTGTCATAAATGGAACGCACAGGATTGTGGGATGTCAAAGGCAGCAAAGGATACATCTATGCTGCCTTCAAAAATCAATCAGATCTCAGGAAACAGGAAGTCAAGCTAACATTGGTTTCGGACGTGCCTTGATGCCTCCCTACCTTGCAATGCATCCTCAGAAGGCAGCATTTTTAAGATTTCGGACACAGACATTGCCTGAAGGAAGACGTGCAGGCATGCCGGAAGTTTGGCAACATGACGCAGTGTCTCATTCCCCTTCTCAGGGAACCAGGGTTACATACGTAACATAGACGTTTTGTTCATTGAAATAAAGCTAGAATAAAATAAAATTTATATTAGACAAAAAAAAAAAAAAAAAACATTAAACTAAAAAAAACTTAAATTAGAAATACTGCCTTATCAACTAACTAAAATAAAATAAGGTTAAGCTGAAGTTAAAAGCTAAAACTGAATCGAAAATAATTAAAGCTATATAGAAATATTTAAAAAACTGAAATAATAAAAATGACAAGAGCACAACAATTTCTAACAAGCTAAAATTACAATGCAAACTGAATATTAAATAAAAGCCAAATTTAAATATTAATAAATAAATACTATGGCTGGGACGATACATCGATTCTCGATCGATACAATGAATCTGAATCGTTTCTGATATTTTCTCTCTCCAATTGATTCTGAGCTTAGTTTTAACAGCAGATGGTGCTCTAGGCTAGTTTTTAACCGCACACTCTCAAACGCTCACGAAGAAGACTGCTGGACAGCGCTTGTGAGTTCGGCTGAGTCATGTAAGTGGTTAAATATACTTGCACCTCAGCTCAGAATGCTTTTATAATGCGAGATTTGTAAATCGCTTCAACCTTTTCGAACTTTATGAATGATTATTTTAGGTTTAAGTGGTGTGTGTAAAGGAACTGGAAGCAAGCAGTTTCTACGAGCATTTCTAAAGCAGTATAGTAGTGCCATCTGCTGTTTAAAAACTAAGCTCAGAATCAATTCGAAAGAGAATCGCGATACATCGGAAAATTTCAGAATCGCTCCAGATTCTTCATATCGTGAATCGAGATTCAATGTATTATCCCAGACCTAATAAATACTATAATAGTACATAAATAATTCTAAAACAACACTGGCAGTAACACACGCTTCACAATAAGTGATGCAGTTAGAGACTTCCATTTTGAAAATCCATTTGAATGTCACCAACAGCAATCTGTCTCTCCTGACCACCTGTGATCGGATCTCACACGACAGATAGTGCCATGCGTAAACAGGGCCTACTTGGCACTCTTAAGCACAGCACATAAGCGTTACCTCAGTAAACCCTGTTCAATATACAAGCTAAATGTGATGATTAAACTCACAGAAAGATAGCCCCAATTGCAAATGCACAAAACTAGTATTTATAAAGTGCTTTAAATCCCATTTGTCAACTTCTGTTGACTGGGCTGCAATTAGAACCAGACCTGCATATGGAAGTCAGGTTATGCATCAAGCTAATGCGAGCATTACACTCCGAGTGATGGGCGCAACAATATATCTCATTAAAAGTAAATGTTTCCCTTGGTCAGCAACTGCTTGTGCACTCATCAGTTTGTCAGCTCAAACCACTAAATCAGTTTGCAGCTACAGACGCCATACCGGTGCCATAGATCATTCACAGCCTAATGTGATTCCCAGTTTGGCGCGAGCAGGCTTTCTCCAGACAGGGGCTGAATTAGCGCCGTTTAATGGATGGATATTAATTCCTTTGAGTCACAACAAAATTAAGTAATAATGTGACCATTAATATTTCAGTCAGAGAAAAAGAAGCCCCCCCAAGATCTCCAATCATTTGCAATATTAGACATACTGTAGCTGGAGGGGAAGGAGAGAGATGCTAGGAACATATTACCCAACTCTGCAACACTTTAAACGATTCTGTCAACTCAAGGGTAACAGCGTAAAGGCAGAAACTCTGACGGAGCAGAAACCATCCCGATAAAGAGTCTTCCCGCTCTGTCCCGCTATGTACTGCATCATTTGGTGCTATAGAGAGCAGCGCCCCGTGGAGACTCCCAGTTGGATATACCGCTGCATAATTGATGATGCCGATAAATCAGACAGTCATACCGAGGGAGAAACTGGGCCTGTTCTAATTTCTCATCCTGTCTTATGATGTAATGTTGCAGCATTATGAATGTAGCACGGTAATGACGCTGGTTCATTTCTGATGCATGGATAAGCTCCTAAGAATCAAGCCACAGAGGACATTTCTGACTTCAATATCTACTGTTAATTTGTAAAATGACCTTCTGATACACTTGCAGTATAGGATCCAAATTGAGATATTTTTCAGTGATTGCGTAGCCAGACATTCAGACTGACAGCAGAAAGTCTGTACTCCATAGCAGCTTTCATTGGCCAAGGACCACCCAGAGGCCATCTGACTGACATGTAAAGCAACCAATCACAGTTCGTTTTTTTCCGCGTCATGTTTAGGGGCGTGAAAATGTTATGTCGATGTCCTTACAATAACAGACCGGTGTGTAAAACTCTTGGACGTATTTTAAAGGGCCTATGCTGCGAACTTTACATACTTCACATACTTTTGAAAATCCAGCGTTTAGTTGATCCTGATAAGCACTCATTGTCACAGTTGTAAACACGATGGCGTTCTTCTTCCATGAGTAGGTTTGGCGACACGGCATCTCTGTTTCCAGGCGGACCGTTAAAGAATGCAACACACATTCATGTAGAATTCAACCAATCATATGACGATCAACCTATCAAAATCCTGAAGTGTTTCCAGTTAAGTGTGCCATATGCATCAGACGTTCAGCCAGCGGTCCGTGGGCATGATGTCTGAGGCTGAAACTATTGATTGTGAGAGAAAACTACTTCTGACTTTTAATTAGCAGTGCTTATTAAGGCAAAAATCACTTGTGCTCACAGCAAACCTTTAATGCTGCTTATGTAAAGAATAATTGACGACGAGCCGTTGAATTATTAGAAAATAATGCACACCCGAGGTGGTAATGTGGTACACCTCAGGTGTGCAATATTTTATTTTTATTTTCTACTTTCTTATTGGCTTTGTCCATATTTGACCCAAACATGGGTTGAAACAACCCAGCATTTTTTGTGTATGGTATCCACAAGATATTGTTCATATGTTATATTTCAAGACATTTGTCAGGTTTTTGCCCTTAAAACACTCTTGTGTGTAGGACTTATTTCTTACACATCTCATTCCATGCCTTTGTTGCTAATTCCAAAACATAATTTTAGGCCGTGCGTCCACCAAAGTGTTTTTTTTCCCACAACTAACGTATTAATGACCCTCATTTTTAAAACACCAAGAGCGTAACGAGGCGCTAAGCGTCGATTTCACGCTGAAGTGCTGAGCTCTTTTTTACCAGTAGCCGAGAGTTGAGAAATGTTCAACTTTGGGTAAAGCACAGCGCTCATCACCATCACTTTGTGCCCAACCATCCAATCACAGTGGAGGAGGGGCGGGACAAATACAACACCGACCAACTGCCACATTCTGCTTGTACAATGTCAACAGATAACAACAAAGCAAATACTTTACATTGTATCGACATTTTTATATAGAAACAGTACAGAAACAAACTATCTGTAAAATTAGATCGTAACACTTACGCAGATATTCCCTATCATAGCAAGCGAAGCATCTCAACTGAAAAAAAAGTGAAGTGAAGTGAATTGCTCTCAAGTGCCCACAGGCATTTTCAGTGGCTAAAATGCTTTGGTGGACACATGGCCTTAGAGCTAGTAACAGAGGCTTGGTTGGTGGTTTTGGTTCTTTTGCTGTTGTAGGCTGTAAGGGCCTTTGAAATAACTAAAATCATTTGGCGAAGTGATATGGACATGTAATGCGGTCAAGACCTGCCTGGAACTACTTTAGCTGTGGTTTCCCTGAAAATAATTGCACACCTTAGAATGTTCGTCAACAGATTCAAGCATTTAACAGCACCATAGTATAATAAACTTTAAACTTCATCAAACTTCATACTTTTCTAAGCAATCAGACTTACAATTTGACTGTCATACAATAAAACAAGTGGGGAAAAATCCCTAGAAAGTGAAACCATCTAGCAAAGTCATATGAGGACATTCTTCAAAAAAAAAAAAAAAAAACTGAGTTGACTTTAGATTTGAATTTTTACCTCATACTCATAAATGTATACTTTCTACTTTCTGCATAATAATAACAAAAAGTAAACAAAGCATCACAGATTATATAACGCCTCTCAGAGTGTTTGTTTTAACTGGCGCTGAGATCTCTTCATATACAATTCTGAAGTCAGCAAGTTTGTCATCAGTGTGCAAACACCTAAAGAGTCTTTTTGAAACAAATGTCTGCACCTGTTGCCCTCTACATGCGACACAGCCCAAAATCTCAACCAGTACCAAAGGGGTCAAAAGTCCAGACAATGCAGTGCTCAATAAGAAAGAAAAGCCACTAAGCCGAGTGCAAATTTACACAAAGCACATCTTCTTCACCACTTTCCGCTCGGATAAGCAGCAAGGTACGGCATTCTATTGAATTCCCTCTTTAAATAGACTTAATCCTCCGCGCTGGCAGAGGTTCACAGAGCTCTCCTCCACTTTTAATTAGACGTACAGTGGCTGGTGATGGTAGCTGTGCTGGAGGAGCCCAGTATCCACATTCCTGAAGGAATATAATTAATCAGAATAGAGGAAGGCCTTTTGTACTACATCATGGTTGAGTGTGGCCTCTGCCCACGCTGTGGCAGGAAACATTGCTATCGATAGAAATCTTACTCTTATGCTCCTCCCTGCAGGGAATACTAATGGTCTTTGTCATTACATAGATTTTTACTTCATTACTTAGAGTTTTTTTTTATAATATTTCTCCTCTAAAAACTTCGATTATATGAGTCATCAAACAAATACTACAGCAACCTAAAATGCAGTTAGGTGGGTGATGAATCACCACTGAAAATGAGTGTTGTCATCTAACAATCATGGTTAAGAGTGCTAATTATGCTTTTAAATCATAAATGGGTCATTCCTGTTATGCAGTACTATTTGAACTTTTTTAACCTTTAAATAATGCTTGTGTAATTTAAAGGGGCTTTATGTAAGAATGTTTATGTATAAATCACTTTTTTTATTGCTAATGTGTGAACAGCTTGCAACAAAACTTAAAAAGCGAGACCTTCCCTGACTTTCTAGGTTGTTTATGAAAGCCTGTAAAACTGTAGAATGATTTTTATGTGAAGGACGCGGGACGTTTTTGCCGGGAAAATCAAAAGGATGTGACGTTTACGCGCACTCCCGAGAGCCTCTCTTAAGTACAAAGACACATGAAATGAATACAGTGTTCAGGATTATGCAGAATGAGCCATTTTGTAAATATAATGTCAATAAACAATGGCAATGTGTCAAGCATATTAATTAAAAATAAAAAAATAAATAAATATATATATATATATATATATATATATATATATATTAATTTAAACTAGTCTCACATTGTCAGATATAGTCTCAAATATACTTCATCATAACATCTTAACAGTGTAATTTTAATTACCTCATACCGGTGAATTGCAGAGCTTGATCAGATGCTTTCTCTGTTTCATCAACGTTTACAGTATATCGCTGCAAAAGTATTTCCAACTTCTTCTTACTTATAAGCGAAGAACAAAAAAGAAAGAACTTCGACGTGTGTGGGGCCTTGAATCACGTTTAGTGAGTCTCTTGTATGTTACGTGTGCACGACTGCGAGCACGAGCAATGGGTTGCTTGATGGTTTTCAACGGCCACCGGTGTCGCTAATAACAAGGGTTTCTGAAATAAACTCAGGCATGGATTATTTAAACCATTGCAAGACATTCTGAATTTCTTTTTTTTTTTTAATGTTAATACTGATTTCTGTAATTTTATGGATAAAATATTCCAAACATGATTAAATATTTAAATGTGAGACTAACCAATTAATACCATAAACATCACAAAATTTATCAAATCTATTTCTTATACTTATATTGATCTTTGTGCTGTTGTTTACTAAGCAAACATTATAATTTCCTGGAGAATGACGTAATGAACTGGCTTTGCTTTTAAAGGAATGTTAAATGAGGGCACAGTTAAAACATAACAAACATAACATAACATAACAAAATAAAATCCCAATATCAGTTTATTGATGAGAGAATGAAATGAATACATTTCTTAAATGCACTGCCAGTTTTTCATGATAGAAGCTGCCACACATGGGGACTACAAAATAGCTTTCTTCCTAGTTGCCTAATAAACCTGGCATTGTATGTTACGAATATTGTTGGTTCTTTAAAGAATTGCTCATTCCTCTTGGATAAAAGTGTATAAATGCATAAATGTAATGTAAATGTAAAAGTAGTACACCAATAACAAAGATGAGGACGTGAAAACATACTGCATTGAAGGAATGACCTGGATATTGTCCTCAATGAATATTGTAATACACAGCTGTGCCCTGTGCTCTATTTCTGGCAGGGCCACAGCGAGTGGAAGAGTGTTTACTGTATTGTTCTTAGATCTTGTTATACAAGCTGCTGCACCCCAGAATACTCAATGACGTCATGCCAATTAGACGCTCCTCTGAGCTCACACAGACCCCCGGTGGCTGGACTGAGATACTGCATGTTTCAGGTGTCTTGCCTTAAAATAAGTTTATACCTAATTGCACAAGCACGTGAGTCGTGAACATAATTTTCTGTCTCTTGCAGGCAAGCTCTGAATCAATCATTTAATATAACCACACTTAATTTATTACAGCGATGTTCTGTGACAGACACACTAGGCTATTATTTATGTGTGGGGTGCAAAATCAGCTGCTGTGCACCTGTGTCCCCAAATCATGGGGTGTTGAGCAAAACACAAAAATGCAAATTAGCCTTTTGTTTACCCAAAGATGAGTTAATTTGGCGAGACGCTCATTACATGTCTTTCTGGCCAGTGTGGGCTTTGGAGCGAGCCGGATCCAGGACAGCTCGGCGCGTCTGCCTCCGAGCCAAGAGCCTGTCGAATAATGACCCTCAACCATTGCAGCTTTTCACACAGAGTCAAGGCCACAGCAGGAGGAGCATAAAAGATCTGCAGGCTCCGAGCAAATTTACTGACATCTGAGCTGGAGCCTTTTAGTTCACACGAGATACACAATCCTGAGTCTCATTCTAGTTGCATTGGATGTACTGTAGGTCTTTATATCTAAACCACTGGTGCAGTTATTTTCTCCAAATCAGCCTACTTATATTGTTTTACATCATAATATTCATGATAGAATAGAGGAGTACAATCAGAGGAGAATGCACCATATTTTCTACTTCTACTAACCCCCGTCCTTTAAAAACAAAAAACAACAACAACAAAAAAAACATAGTTAACAGTAAAGTATCAGGTTAACAATTCATGTACAAATCTTATGAAAGAAGTTCAATTGATAACAATAAAGCGGACCTATTATGCCCCTTTTCACAAGATGTAATATAAGTCTCTGGTGTCCCCAGAATGTGTCTGTGAAGTTTCAGCTCAAAATACCCCACAGATCATTTATTATAGCTTGTCAAACTTGCCCCTATTTGGGTGTGAGCAAAAACAGGCCAATTTTGTGTGTGTCCCTTTAAATGCAAATGAGCTGCTGCTCCCAGCCCCCTTTCCAGAAGAGGGCGGAGCTTTAACAGCTTGCACTTTGGTTGCTCAACAACAACAAAGCTGGAGAATCTCACACAGCCACAATGACGAGTCAGTAACAGTGTTCAGCCTTACATTGTTTAAATCGGAGTTGGACACTGATGTAAAAACTCAGGAAAATGTTACAACTTTTAGAATGAAACTGGACGTTTCTGAATGGTTAGGGGATAAATTTATGTAGTTGCTGTGGAGTTGATTCAACTCATTGACTGGCATGTGCCGTCATGTTAATCTTTTGTGCAAATCCAACGTTGAATTTTCCGGCGGAAAATGACGGCATGGTAACAACACTCTACTACAACAACTCTTCTTCTTCTCTAAAGCAGCCCAACATGGCCTCACCCCCTTTGTTGCGTGTTCCCGGGGACAGGGTTTATGCAAATTTTGGGGTTAGTGATGTCACCAACCCGGGAAGAAGCTTTTTATTATTATTTACTTTTTATTAATATTTTTTTTTATTAAATAACCTGCAATAATAAATACTGCAACAAATGTATTGCTCATAGTGCATTAACTAACAATAACTAATGGGAACTAATAGTACTCCTTAAAGTGGATCTCAATTTTTAATATCATTCAAACTGAAGAAAAAACATGCCAATCAACAATAAAATCGACTTCACGATCTCTCTGGCCCGCAGGTGCGCGCATGGCATGCTCTCAAAGAACAAAGAGCCCATGTGCACCCACGACCCTCTGTTTCTAATGACACACGTGTAATCTGATCACGTCACGTAATCCTGAACACATACAAACTGCAGCTCCCCTCGCTGCACTGTAAAGCCTCGGCAGTGCACACAAAGCCCAGTATCTCACACTAAAGAAAGAAGCTACTGTGACTGTGAGATGTCACTGAGGCAAGAGAGGAAATCCCATGGAATAATGTATCATCTGTGAATAGACTGCAGTGGTCATTTTCCCTTCATATTTTTTCCAGAGGAGCATTTGATATAGTTGAACAAGAGCTGAATCTAACGAGACCTAAAATCATGCAACTATGCAGCATTTTTTGTCTAGATTTTATCCTTTTAAGTAGCCTAATTCAAAAAACATAAAAAGACAGATTCTATTCTTTACATATCTTTTTTTTAATTTACAAATTAAAACTCCTTTTGGATGGTGTAACTGCCTGAAGACTGTAAAAAGTCTCATTAAAATTCTAGATTTTTTTTTTTTTTTGTATACTCCATTACAATTTTTTTCAAAATTTAGCAGTGAAGTGAGTTTCTTTTAAAATAATATTAATATTTTAAAAGATTATGTCTGCCAAATCAAAGTCAGTGTGGCATAATCAGTATACAGGAAGCCATTTTGTTGTCATGTGACAAGAAAACCATAAAACAGAGAGGACCCCTTTAGACCCCGGCCCCACCACTGTGTGTCAATAAGAATTTTATTGCAATGAAAGTATTTAGTACTCTTTTTTTTACACATTTTTAGAGCCATTAAATCAAAATGTATGAAACCAGCATGAATACAAAGATTACTTTTCTTTGTAAACAAATGTGTTTTGCGCTTAAGAAAATAATTTTTTGGAATCTTGGAAATAAGTAGCCTATATGCCACTGACCCTTAAATTAAGAAGGAAAGAAAAAACGCGTGACATAAATAGAGTTATATCTCTCTAACAAGCCCTTCTTGGGCTATTTTGCCATCACAAAGCAGTGCCTGGTGTCATTCCACTGCAGTGAACAGTCACTGGTCATGCAGGAAGAAAACACGCTGTGGATCTGCTGCTCAGAAACTTGGTTTGAAAAAGAGCCCCGCCCTCCTCCTGCCTCTCTTGGAGCTTTATAACCAGATGCCTGTTCCTCAGACGCACATACCCAAGAAACGCACTGGACTTGAGCACACTTACGATCCCACGAAACGTGACGGAATATAAGCGTATCGCATTTGTTTTACTCCGAGAGAAGCATCTTGGCTGAGCGAAGAAACATGGATTTTTTGAACCACAACTACTTGAGCGCGCGCACGCCCTACGATTACACCTTCAATTTTTGGAATGACTATCTCGGCCTCTCCACGCTGGTCACCAAGAACAACAAGCACAGCGTCCCCCAGAGTCCCAACTCCATCACGGAGTCCCTGAAAGCCACTCTGGGCTTGGACGACAGCCCTCCGTGCCCGTGCGTAATCGCGGCCGGCGGCGAAGGCGACAGCGGTGGACACCTGGACTCCTGCTGCTGCCCCCCGCCCGCCTCCATCTCCATCCTGGACCTGAAAGAGCGCTTCTCCATCCTGAGCCCCTTCCAGAACCAGAACCAGGGCACGGGGGGGCTGCTGTCCTCCTCCCAGGAGCGGGAGATGGGCATCGGAGGGGGCTTCGCGGGATTTGATCTGTTCGGCGTGGAGAGGAAGATGAGGAAACCGGCTGCGCGCAATAAGCAGGAGCCCAAGATCTGCGTCTTCTGTCGGAATAACGGCGCGCCGGAGGAGGTGTACGGCTCGCACGTCCTGAAAACCCCGGACGGGAGGGTGGTGTGCCCGATCCTGCGGGCGTACACATGCCCCCTATGCAGTGCCAACGGGGACAACGCGCATACAATAAAATACTGCCCCCTCTCCAAAGACCAGCCTGCCCAGAGAGTGCTGAAGGGAGGCAGAGCTGTGGGTGGTAAGCGAGTGAAAATCTTCTAAAAAGACCCCTATAGACTTACATGTATTGCACTGAACATTTTCTTTCAGATGACTGTTCTGATTGACTGGCTTTTCGAGTCTTAACTACTAGGCAAACAAATAAGATGATATCAATGTTTTTGTTAAACGAAAAAAAAAATCTCTTATATTTTTATAGATACTTTATTTCCATAGTTTATTGCATACTTTATTCATAAAAAGCTATTTTTTCCTTTTCACGCATAGGTTTTAGATGTTTATTCACGATTCATAGTCACATTTTGTGTGAAATAAGATGTTATTTTTGTTTAAAATGGGAAACGTGAATGTTGGCACCAGAGGAGTTGCTCTTCTGTTCAACTCAAGTATTTTCTTTACTGTAAGCTAAGCTTGCACCTCGTTTTTGTCTTTAAACCAAAGTTTAGTTTGCCATTAAGCGATTTTAAAGAATGTTCCACATGTCTTCATTTATAAACTTTAGTCCCATTCCGCTCTCTCCTGAAAGTCCACTTCACAATTTCCTGACATTTGCGAGCACGGACGCGCAGAGCAACACAATAGAGGCTCTGTTGCGCGTTCATGTTCTCGCATAACTTCATAATCGGCCAAATTATTTCCAACCCCACTGACAGAGGCGGGCATTTTACATTGCAGAGTCTATGTTACACGTGTTACCATATTAATAACGTGAAGTGAATTTCCTGCAGCTTCAGAAAGCACTGTTGTTCATTAGTAAACATGAACGCTGTAATGTAAAGTGTGACCGCAGGCTATTCTTCTGTATGAGGTGCCCTTTCAATGTTTACACCCCGAGGAAGGGGAACACACACTGGAGGAAAATTAAAAAAAAAAAAAAAAAAAAAAAAAAAAAAAAATCCTATGGGTGCCTCTCTTCAGCTCAATACAAAGTATACCTTTCTCCAAAACATCCTGGGAGAGCAAAGGGCAAAGGGAGAGGTTTATGAAAAACAAACCAACAATGCATCAGTTCTCCAAGGTCCACGGTGGAATAAAGCACGTATGAATGTTCTTAATAAAAAGCTTTTTTGTAAAAACAATGTATTTGCCCCTTTTTGCATTATATGTACAAGAATAAACCCCCAAAAAACAAGACCGAAAAAAAGGATGCAAACATGAATGTACAATTTGACACTTGCAGGACTGCACATTTCTGACAGTTATGTTTACCAAAGGAATTCAATTTTAATGAAGTAAGGAACATAGATTTGCTGTATTGTAAATAAGTACCGAAAAAATGGAAAAGAATTAAGTGATGTCTATTCAGTATTTTACCTTTTAAAAGTGACTTCAGAGGGAACTACCTCACCAAGGTTTTGTACTTACATGTAAAATGTCAACAGCAGTTTATTAATATAGTGTACCATTTATAACAAGGGTTTATAATAGTATTTTTGATCTTTGTATAACATAATTGTATTTTTTTTCAGTGCATTCTACGGACGAAAGTGAAATCCCAATAAGCTCTAAGCATTGTTTGCTAATAGGTGACAGCTGTACATAATATTAATAATCATGATGATGACATCATGCATTTTAAGTTGTTGTTCAATGTGACGTTCTTGGTTCGTGAGAGAGACTGAGAATCAAATGTTGAAGACATCGACCAATTTGCCACTTTTAACTGAGGTTTGTAATTAAATTAAAAGAGTAAAAAAAAGAAACACTGTTGAATTTTCTTATTTATATTTTGTCACAATTTCCCTGTATGCTGCTGTGCAGAAATTAAAGAGATGAATTCACTAGATAAATAAACAGCTTATGAAACGGTTTAACTGGTGCTTTCATGTTGTCATCCCTGCGGATTGTGTTTAGCAGGCCCATGTGAGCCTGTCATTGTCACAATAAGGGTCTTTGTGAATCCCACCTCATTCCCATCAGCACTCAAGGCCTCTCTTCACATACACAGGCCTTTCCTCTCTTCATAAATGTTGCAAAACAGAAACAAAGAGAAGGAGAACAAAAGAGAAGCATCTCTGATCATTTAAAAAAAAAAAAAAAAAACATGAAATGAGAACTGAAGCATCTAGTGTACTCCTAAAGACTTTTAAAAACTGAAGAGATTTTAAAACACTAGGTATCATACTCTTGCTGGCTTGGTTGCAGAAAAAACTGGGCATCATACACTAAACAACTGAAGATCGCACACAGGATTTCAGGTCATTACAAACACAACAAACTCTCACATAAACATGTGCCTTGTTGCTAGGAGACACATTACAAATGAAAACAATGTGTTCTAAATTAGGCTCCCAAGTTAAATAATGAACTTATACACTTCGTACTTATGCAATATGTACTCATCCATGTAGTATATTAATGTTATAAAGTTACTTTGTCATTCAGCATCGAAGTCTAATAGCCCCTCCCCCTCCGCTACGTAATTAAAGCTATGACAGTTGAGTGCATAAAGTGTCCAACATTCCACACTTCATTTTATTCCGTTTATTTAGTGCATCATCCAGGTATTTAAAGTGCACTTTTTCTTTTTGGACTTTTCTGTGTGAAGTCATTCCTCGCACTATTTATACTTAAAAACGTCATAGAATAGTGCATAAGTACGTGGATTGGGACGCACCTAAAATATTAAACTTGTTTGATATCCTCTGACTGGATGGAATCATAGTTTGAATCTAAAAAAAATCAAATAAAAATAATATACAATTTACTGTTTTTATTTTCCACCAAAACAGACCAAAAATGTTGATGACTCATGTTGCACTACACAGATTTTTGTCCAATCAGATGCTCTCTTGAATTACACCTGCAACTGACTAACAATATAAATACTAACAAAAATCAACTCATGATTTTTTAAAAAGAATTTTCAATATTCCTTAACCTAACTTCCTGTTTCAAAAGGAAATACATCCTTACAGGACAGAAAAACAGATGCAAATGCTGATGGTGATGTCTCTAATGGTAAAATCACAAAAGCACCTGAGTCACATCGCCCGTGAGGGTGATGTCATCACACAACCTCCGGTCCTGTCAGAGAGGGGCATCCGTGAGAAGACAGAGGGCGTCTCTCTCCAGTCAACAGGCCCGTCCACATCTTTCCTTCCATCCCCTCAACCTTTTTATTCCTTTCTCATCTCATTCAGAGACACACACAGCTGAGACACTTCATTAAAAATGGATAAATACAAAGTGCAATAGGGATTTATATTACTGCAGACAGTTGCAGAGAAGCCCGGTGGGTATCACACACACACACGTCTGGATAACAGCTTTTATTCCCCTGTTACTGCAGCCCATTTTCAATGCAGCAGGAGGATTTTCATAATTAAGTTAGTTCCACCATTTATACTGAGAGTCTCATATGATTTTAGCCAGAACAATGGAGAAGGAAAGATGGTTTTTATTACAACAGAGCTTTGAACTCGTTCCCCTCTGATTTCTCTTCTAGACATTTATGGATTAATGGAAGATTTTGCACTCATGTAATATTTTTAATCTGCTGTGTGTGTTTTCGAGACTTAAGACCACATATTGATCATCTTGTGATGACAATTTTTTAAAGTTCTCTAATCTAGCTCCATGTTTCATTCATCCTTTATATATATATATATAAAGAATGAATGAAACAAACAAATATATATACATATACAGTGTTGGGGGTGATGCATTACCAATGCGAGTTACATAATCAGATTACTTTTTTCAAGTAACTGGTAAAGCAACTAGTAATGTAACGCATTACTTTTAAAACAAACAGCGCAGCCCAGATGAGAAAAAGTAACGCTAAAGTAAAGTAACGGATTACTCTCTGTAAAAAGTAACTAAGTAACGCAATTAGTTACTTTTTTAGGGAGTAATGCAATATTGTAATGCATTACTTTTAAAAGTAACTTTCCCCAACACTATATAAGTGCCTTGTTCATCTTTACAAAACATCTTTACTCTTTTAGCTTCTCAAAACATGCATGTGGCCCCAAATATTATTTGGACACCTTTACTGTAACTTATGCTTAAAAAGTATGAATTTCATTGCATTAAATAACAAAATATCAGTTTGTCATTTATAAACATAGTACAAGTAATATATTTAAAGTCACAATGAAATGGAATTTAAGGATTTGGTTCTATTCATTGGTTGTTGATTGGATGAACACGGATCTAAATGCGAGCTTGCAGGTGGCTGAAAGAAAAGGGTTTAAGCAGACTAAATTATTGGAGATGTACCTCATACCTCACGAGAGAGAAGTCTGCCATTTCACTGGAAGGTATTTTGATTAAAAATTACAAGGTAAAAAATACTCACTAAAAATGAAACATACATGGATGAATTATTCACAATAAGATGAATAACATGCATTTAGACAAAAAGTGTTTGTTAACAAAAAAACAAACCAAAAAAAAAAACTGTTAAAAGCAAGTCAAGGGAACTGGTTTGTTTGTTATACACAAAAAAAAAAAAAAAAATCCCAATTGACACCGGTTAACTGTAATTGCAAAAATGGCTAAAGTTAAATTTGTTCTGAGAATGCCTTGGAATCATGTTGCTTTTGAAGCCATTGTAACTAAGATTCTGTATTTCAGAATGCAAAGTAGCCTAACAGATGGGATGATATCTATCACAGACAGGACCCTTAACCCTCAGTAGAGTAAAAAGGAAGTGAGGTGACTCTATTCACAAGGAACAACTTTGAAAAAGTGAGGTGTATTTCATACAAAACTCACTTTGATTTGGACCTCCTAACCCGGTGAAAGTGCAAACGGTTGTACATGGTAATCAGGGGTGCGACCTCCGTGCTAACGGGTCTGTCTGCATGGTATCCGGCCCTGTTTGAGTGTTCCGGGCTCTCTTAGACTTGGCTGCGTGCCAGCCAGATGCACTCTGCCCCCGTACTGCACTGCTGTCTCCCGTCAAACGGAAACTTCCAGGGCTTTTTAACAGAATGGAAACATATGCTGTGATCACATGATCGTGCATGCTTCTGAGGCCTACAGTGGCTGCATATATGCGGCCGAAGGTTTTGGATCAGATTCTAAATCTCGCTCCAAGAATTTGTTGGGTGGTTGTGCTTGGTTTTAAAGCTCGGTTCGAAGGCACAGGGGTTAACTAGACTTCCTCTACATTTCTCTGAGATGAAAGCACATAGCTGTCATAACCTATTCTAGCAGCCACTGAGTTGACGTGTTTTGCTATACGGTATAATACAATAACAGGAATTCTTCTTCAGGAGGAAAGGTCTCTGCGGTCTTTAAGTCAGAATGCTTTAACTCGAACTCTTAAGTAACTAAAATGAGTTTTCCTCTCAGTGGCCACCAAATGATTTCCCATGAGTCTAAGTTTCACTCTGCGGTCGCAAATACACAACAAATGAGCTGACCCGTGATCCGTGGAGCCAAAGCATAGAGTATCTATTGTGAGAAGCATTTCTTCTGCAACTTTCAAAATCGTTCTATGTTGCGTTGTAGTTTTTCTAAAAAGTTGGCAACGCACAGCAAAGATGTGATTACTTCTAGAAGGTAATCTAACTAACTAGTCAAGCATATTAAGGGTACGTTTACACAACAATGATGTACCAAAAAACTGAAAAGTTTTTCCTTTGCATTTTTCGCATACAGACGATAACGTTGTCAAAATGATCCCCTTTCACATGGATCTGCATCTTCACACTGTATTCTGCTGCCAGGCCATTAGTTGGCGACGTCAGTTTGTAAAGAAACACTACGCACCTATAGACTGAACACATAATGCGCATGACATCACCACTTTCACAAAATCATGTTTTTGTAGCTTTTGGAGATCGATAATGGCATCATTTTCAAAAACGTGCACTTTAAAACCTGTTTTAAAAAGTTTGTGTTTTTTGGTCCCCAAAACACTGTTGTTGTGTAAATGAACGACCAAATGGCATAAAAAGTTTTCAGTTTTTAGTTGAAAATGATGTAATGTAAACATACTGGTGATTTACATTCACTGTTTCTCAGTGTTGGGGGTAACGCATTACAAGTAACGCAAGTTATGTAATCAGATTACTTTTTTCAAGTAACTAGTAAAGTAACGCATTACTTTTAAATTTACTAGAAAACATCCGAGTTACTTTACAAATAAGTAACGCAAGTTACTTTGTTTTCCCATTTATTAACTGACAGCTCTCCTGTCCCCATGTTGAGAGGAATTGGGAGTGCAGAGGCGTTGTGTACGCTGTGTGAACATGATGGTTATTGTAGTTCTAGACTAAATGTGAACATACACTTGCACAAAAACAGATTCAGTATTCCTCAAAATCAATAAAAACAGTGAAATGCAAACCATATTAATAAGCAAAAATGACTCTAGATAAAAATAACATTTGTTTCATTTATTTGTTTTATTACTTAAGTTCTTCTCCTGCATCCTATTGTTCTGCAATCCAGAATGCAGCACAGCTGAAAGGTTTGTTTGAGCTGCGTCCTTTACTGTACAGGTGTGAATTTGCTTTTCCTTCAGTCTCAGTTCCCCTCACTTTTGGTGCGAAAGGGTCTTAACATTTGCATATATATATATATATATATATATATATATATATATATATGTGTGTGTGTGTGTGTGTGTGTGTGTGTTATTAAAATACAAATAAGCAAGCCCAGCCCAGATGAGTAAAAGTAACTTCACATAAAAAGTAACTAAGTAACACAATTAGTTACTTTTTTAGGGAGTAATGCAATATTGTAATGCATTACTTTTAAAAGTAACTTTCCCCAACAGTGTTGCACGGCTCATCCTCTTGCAATGATCAGGGGATCATGTGACCTCATCAACAGTCAGATTTGTGGTCACTTCCCCTTTAATTCAGAGGGTTGCCTGCTGGCTGATGGGGTGAAGGCATAGAAGGAAAGAAGAAAACAAGCACCATCTTTGGGCTTTATACTAAGTTATAGTAATACACAGGCAAAAAGATGCATGCTTGTTTTCAACATTAGAATAACAAATAAAAAGTTAATTGTAAGATAATTGTTTTTTTTTTTGTTTTTTTTTAAAGAGAACATATTGTAAGATATGAAGTCACAACTGTAAGAAATTAGATCGGAAACAGGCTTCCACAGACATGCATATACATGTACACTTATGACATGTTCAAACATAATCTTACATCCAGTGGACCCAAACTGTTTTTGGACACAAAAGTCACACTTACAAATATGAATGTAATTGCATTAGATAAAATATTATATATATATATATATATATATATATATATATATATATATATATATATATATATATATATATATATATATATAAAGGCAAATGGCACTGACTTTAAAGAAAGTAGAAGTATATAGCAAAAACATGTCTGAATGTGCTGCACCAGCACTGAAAATCATAACAGTCATTAAAATACAAGTCTTTTAAAGATTTGAAAGAATAGCCTGTCATGTTAGAACAAACATTATTTATTAAGGTCTTTGCTCTGGGTTTGAATAGTTCAGTTCATAAATGATTCACACAAACTTGCAAAGTTACTTAAACAAACAACTGTATTTCTTTTCAGATTTCTGTTGCTCCTGTAGCTCAAACAGCATGTGCTAGCAACAGCAGGGTCATGGGTTTGATTCCCAGGGAATGCATGAATTGACAGAGCATACATCTCAAATGCAATGTAAGTTATTTTGGATAAAAATGTCTGCAACATGTATATTAACATTGATACTACATACACTGTTCAAAGTTTGGGATAGATTTTTTAAATGTTTTTGAAGATTTTTTCTGCTCACCTGCATTTATTTGATCAAACATACAGTTAAACAGTATTTTGATCAATTTACATAACATAAATCTCACCCCAAATTGTTGAACAGTTCCTGTAATGTATATTTTTTCGATAAAAGCGTCTGCCAAATGCAAATATTCAAGTAATTTTATATACTATATTTGAAAACATTCTGAATAATAAAGATGAATAAGTCATTGGTAACTAACTAATCTACAGTAAGTAGTCTAATCTGGCAGTAAGACTGTGAGCTGTCATACTCTACTTGTCCTGCAGGGGGCGACCTGCGGCTCTTTGAATATTAGCACGTTGGCAAGTAAAAATCCTTTTGGAATTGTAGGAAAAAGGACACATATGTAGTTAATTTATAATTTCAGTTTTAGGCAGTCAATAAAGGGGAATCAAGGGAATAGATGGGATGGATTTGGAGATCAGAAGCTTGTGCCTGTGTGTGTGCACCGTATAGTAAACTCTTCCCCCTTCATGTAGGCCTAGCTTTGCTTTTGATTCCAATCAGCTGTGGCCTGCCATCACCATGAGATCAGAGGAATCAGTGGTAAATATATATTTCTGCTTTGATGTTTGGCTACAAAGAGGCCCGAATCAAACACATTGTTCCGGTGTTGTTCAGATACTTTCCAGGTTCATTATCAAACAGAAAGACTAAATATCACACTACCACCCGTCAGACACACTAATGACGCTTGGCTGAGCTGGAATGACTGTGTCTCTATGATTGTCTGGTTTCTATACACTTTATGGTTTGGGTCCCTTCTGCAAATGCTTGATTTATTATCCAGCAGGCAAAAATCATAAGTCTGACCACTAGAAAAAGTAATAACAGTTCTTCTAAAAAAGCCACAGAATTTGAGTTCATGTCTATAGCACAAACAGACAAGTTGTTACAATCCTGTAATACTCACGGTTAGGAGATTGTTCAAATCACTAACCCTAAGTACTGTATGTACAACAGTAGTGCTTAGAAATTTCATTAGTAAGCGTCACTATTTACAATATATAACTGAATTAAAGGCACACTATGTAAATTTTCGCTGCTAGAGGTCGCTTATTAAAAAAAAAGACGTAGCTTGATGATGCCTTGATTTGTCGTCACGTCTAGAATCAGAACGGGACTCGGGCAGAAATCATGTACATGAATGAGATTATTAATGTTACTGTAGTATGAAGCAGTGCAGGGCCGAGTGCTGTGCGAGCAGAAATGAGGCCGCTGGAGCGATTGCTAATGAGAGATGAGCGCGACACACGGCTCAAGAGCAGCGGAACTTTTATTATGCCGCAGTTGCCGCTTCGGCTTCTTCCAGTCAAGCGTATGTGGGCTAACGCTGCACTGTTTATCATATCTGATACATTTGTGTGTTGAAAGTTGTTATAGTGCTGCTCTGCGTTCACTCGGCAGCTACTATGAGACACTTAATGCACACTGCAGTAAGCTAGATCAATATTAGGCATGGTAAAACATGGTACTCGTGGTAAATCAAGAAAACGAGATTTAAACAATAAGACTTACTGTGTTGAGCTTTATAACAATGATTATTTTTCTGTCGATGAATGTATCCATTTATTTCTCTGGATTTAAACATTGTTGGAAACATTTGGGATAATGTACAGTACATACACAAGTCAACAAAATATATAACACTGTTCTAGTGGTTTTTGGATATTTAATCCAAAAATCTTACATATTGTGCCTTAAGGTCTGATGTCTCTTTTAAGTCAACTTGTGCTAATGTAGAGCTCAAGTCAAATTTTTGGTTCTCTCTCACTGTGCTGCTGCTGCTTAAAAAACATTTTAGGTTCAATTAAGCTCAATCAACTTCATTTGTAGCATAATGTTGATTACCACAAATATTGATTCCCTCTTGTCCCTTCTTTTCCTTAAAGAGTTAAAGTGAGGCATTTACAATAGATATGAATGGATGGGGTCAATCCATAAATGTTAAAATACTCACTGCTTCAATAGAACAGCCGCAAGACATAAAAAAAAAATGTGTTAAAATGATTTTAGTGTGAAAAAAGTGACTTACTAACCTTTTCTGTGTAGAATTACAACCCATTATTGCCATGACAATAATAATAATAATAATAAAAAAAAAACACCCCTAAAATTAACAAAAACTTTACAACACAGATTTTAACAGAGGAATTGTAATTGCTTTTATAAAAACTTCACATTTCTGCTTTTAGGCCCCAACTGAAAAACATTATTATTACCATATTTTTTTAAGAAAACGAGGGCCAAGGTGAAATTATTTCTTGTGGTAATCAAATTGTATTGAACCTTGTAACGTGTCCTTATTAAAATTGTAGTGAATCCAGGATATTCCTTTAAATAGAATTTGAGGTTCTTTTGCTTGACTATGTTTTATTTTGGTCATTGGGTTCTGGAATGTTCCCAGTGAGCGAACGAGAGCTATGATCCCATGTGGTTGTGGTTTGGGCTCTGGGTTGATCGCTGAGCGTTGGGGATGCAGGATGGAGGAAATTACTGCAGCTTCCTGCAATATGGTGCCACCAGGTACACTGAACACACACACACACACACACACACACACACACACGGTAATAAATATAGTTTATGTGTAAGTTAAATGAAGTCTCTTCAAGTACAGCACAGAAACCACACACACACATCCAGCATAACTATACAGAACTGCCTTGAACACACACTTCCCACATAATTGTACCCTGTGCTTGCTGCATGAGGACAACTGATACTAACTAACTTACATAATAATAAATGTATTTCTTACTGTACCTTCAGTGAAACTAACACACACTTTTCTAGTATGTGTAAAGGTATGGTAATTGGTTGTAAAGGATATTGTTCTACTTTGGTACTGTACTTTGTGAGTCTGGGTTAAAAAAAAAAAAAATGCATGAATAAATTTGCATTAATGTTCTTAGCGGACACTTTCTTACCAAAGCCGATTACAATAAAAAGCACAAATCATGTTAACTAGTACCACAACAGAAAGCTGAGAATACACAATGAAAGCCTAATAAGACAAGCCTTAAATGACAACGAGGAGTCTATTACATCCTCAAATTCCTTACGTCAAACTATTAACCATAAAATATCTCACAAAATAAATATGCAGCCAGGATGCTGTTGTTTATTGAGAACCGCATCTGAATTCACTGGATTTAAAGATAGAGCTCTACTGCCCTCTAGTGTTACTTATGAGGTAGACCTACATATAGTGAAGACCACTGATGATCTGTGATTTAAAATCCCATATAAACATGGAAGTAAAAGTTTCGGGATTTCGGGAAATACAAAATAAAGAAAAGTCATTGCGTGAAATTCAGCACTATGTCGCAAAACAAATTTATTACATTCATCATCATCATCATCATCGTATTATTATGTGTTTCAGTGGTTCTTGCGTCCACTGAAACACAATATGCTATTTGAAACATTTATAAATTATACTAGACAACACGGATTTTGCACACAAAGTTCATGCCAGCTCTAGTGCTATCGTTATCGCACCAAATAAAGATAAATAACTCATACAAATAAATAAGACATTCGAAAATGTTCAAATATAAACTCAAATAAACTTCACTCAAATTGTTACACTGACAATAAAATTTACAATTATTTGTGTGTGTGTGTGTGTGTGTGTGTGTGTTTCAAGTATTTTATAGAATTATAGTGAACTGTACGGCAAAACAAGCAACAGTAGATGTCGCTGTTGCGCAAGTCATAGTAAAGGATCTGAAGGGTCATAGTAAGACTGAAACACTTCTCCGTTGGATTAACAGTCCTACATTAATTAATTTGGGATCAGTTGAGTCCATCGAAATCCTACAATTAAAAACATACTGGAAAGCGCCTTCAGCGTCATGTACCTGTCGAGACACGCAGGTAACGTTAAGCGAAGTAAGTAACCTACAGTTAACCTCATCTGAATATATTCATTCTAGAGGTGTGGTCAGTCTAACTAAAGTGAAAAACATGGGTAAACCAGTAATACTTACCCCCCAATATATAGTTAAAACATTTTAAGGGCACTCTTATGCTGATGGTTTTACTAGTTTCGCTATCCATGGCAGCGCCGAATTAACTTTTCGTTCCTCTCGCGATAACCTGACGTCAGACACCTGCGCTTATTCTGAGAATGTGAAAAGTGATGTTGAGTTAATTTAACTATAGACTTAAAAAATAGAGTATATTCCCAAATCATCGAGTGTATCGTAAAAACTGGGTTAACTAGGTGAAAGACGTGAATTCTGAGGCGAAGATGACGTCTTTAACCAACCAAACGCTGAAAACACTGATAACAATCTACTGTAACTTTCATAGAGTACCATCATCCACCACACTAACAAAAGGTAAGCAAATGATCAGTCTTATTTATTACTAAAATGTTTCTAATTATTTTCAGATAGCCTACACAGTAGTACTGGATTCTCAGAACGTTCAAAACGTTTTTTCTTGGTTATGTGAAGAGAAAACATCAAGGGATGTTCAATTTTATCATTTTGCAAACATTAAGCCTATAGAAACGTTACTTTTAAATGTTATATGTTTAGTGTGTATCTGCAGACACAGTGACCTGTAGCTCTTTATTCACTCTCAGGAGAATGTTGTTGTTGTTGAATGTCTAACTATATTACAAGTACAATATATTGTATATTGTATTTGGCATAAGTAGACATCACACTTTTATATATGTTTAGTGTTTTATCATTTCCAGGGTGCAAATATTGCTCACTGGCACAGTCTAATAGATAGCAACTTGCATTCTTAATTTAAGTAACTGCACTGTAAAACCTAATAGTGTATTTAATACGTGAAACAAGTTAACTCAAATACTACTGAACGTAGCTTGTTAAGTTTAATTAAAATGAGCTAATGCAGCACAATTCTTGAACATTTTGTCACAGTTTATTTTTACTGTGCACATATGTAGTGATAATTTCTTTGCTCTCCTACAGTCATTGTTATGTTTAATTATGTGATCACATGCATGTTTGCTGTAAAGCGATTTATTTGAGTTTATGTGTCATGAGTTTATTGGGTTTTAACTGATTCAGCTTCAGGCACATAACATTTGAGTAGTTTTTAGTTTGAATAAATATTGTTTTTTTTTATTATTATTATTATTCTAAATGGTAATGGTAAAAGGCAATCAGTCTCAAATTATGTAAGTTTGTTAGATTTTGTTGAATGTTTGATTAGTGGAAATTAGACCAAGATGTTTAGCATCCACAAATAAGTGCAAGTGTTTCAAAAACACCTGATCTTAATGGTATTTAGGTAACACTTTACAATAAGGTTTCATTAGTAAACATTAGTTAACATGAACTAAGAATGAACAGTACTTCTATAGCATTTATTAACCTTAGTTCATGTTAATTTCAGCATTTACTAATACATTATTAAAATCAAAAGTTGTATTTGTTAACATTAGTTAATGCTTTGTGAGCTAAAATAAACAAACAATGACCAATTGTATTTTTATTAACTAACATTAACAAAGATTAATAAATATAGTAACAAATGTATTGCTTATAGTTTGTTCATATTAATTGATACATCTACTGTTAACAAATGAGATATTGTAAAGTGTTACCAGTATTTATTCAGATGTGAAGGGTTTGCAAATTTTTACCTTTGCAAATATTCACTAGATTATCTTAAAATGGTTGTTCTAAGTGCTTACTGAAAGATTTGTTCTGTATTTTAGAGAAATGGCAAAACATTGGATAATTCAGGGATCTTGTGGATGCTTTCAGTTGCTCTTGGAAAAAAATGTTATTACTGCAGATTTATTTATCAGTGTGGTGTTTATGAAGCTCATTATGTGATAAATTAAGCCAAAAAAAATTTAAAATTACGCATATATATATATATATATATATATATATATACACACACACACAGTATAATAGTATATATATTATAAAGTATATACAGTATAATTTCAATATAATATATAAAATATTTACAATGTAATAATATTATATTAAAAATATTTATAATAATAATAATATAATATACGAAAAATTTAAATTTGTATATATATAAATATTTAAGTACTCTTCAGTTTCTTGTTGTTGTGTGTTTTCATTGTAAATTTTTTATTTAGATTTTTTTCACTAACAAAATCCAAGTGACATACTTTTACTCATGGTAACTTCTGAAGCCCAAAGTCTGTACTTGACCCAATAAAACCTTTTTCTCCTGGAATTCTCCCTTCACATTTCACGGAGGAATCCCATAAGAGCAGCCGTGCTTTTGTAGAGGGACCCCCATGAATGTAAACGCAATATGGTCACAGCCTGGCGCGAGGTGGGGTGGGTTTGTTTTCACATGCTTAATTCAGTTTGTCACCTTCATTCAGGGGGCTTTGAGTGCCCTAATTTGTGTTAATGAGGGGTAATAAAGTCATAGTCCCTTATATTAGTGCCAGGGGGGCAGAAAAGAGAGAAAGGCAGGCTGACTGCTCGCCTTTCTCTTTTTCTCCCCACCTATCCATCGCTCCTTCCTTCCGTCAAAGCCAGAAAGCCTTGATCCGCTGTTCCGTCTTCCCGTGCGGCTCGCCTCCATTGTTCCTCTAATTAGATCTCTTTTGTTGGGTTAGTGCCGACGCCATCTGCTCTGCTGTCAGGAGCACGGTGGCTCTGGGGCAGGGGCATTGTGAGGGTGCAGCCCATCTCTCCACTCCCCACAACGAGCTACAAAAGAGCTGGCGTGTCCCCGGCGCACTCGCATAAGGGCCCTTTCACACTTGATGGAATTATGAAGAGATTGATGTCCCTGTGCTCAGGGAAGACCATAAGATATTTGTAGAGCTGCAAGCAGGCTGAGGAGAGCGAGCGAGCGAGCAAGCGTGTGTGAGGGGTTAAAGAAAGTTATTGTAAGCACTTAGCTGGTAATGTTAAAGAAAACAAGAGTTAGACCTTACATAGCACGTGTCAGCTGTTGCACTGGATAAACTCTCGTCAGGAAGTCTTTTGAGCTGCCTAAACATTGTTGTCAGAGCTGTCAAAACTCGCCTGTTTAAACGTGAGGCCAGAAATCTCTTTTGAACATATAGCCTACCGTATGAAAAGCCCAGAGCTGCATTTGCCCCTTCTTCTTAGTATGGCATTAATTTATAATGAAAATTGTAAGCTTATAAAGTTGCAAATATTTCATCTGAACTTCAATTTCATTTCAGACTTGTGGGCATAGTTTAGTAAAGATCTGAGAGTGTCGTGGGGATGTTTTTCTGTGGGTCTGTAGGTGGCAGTGTGGTTTCGCCCACATCCGTTTCCAGCATACAGCTCATGCAACAGGAATTGACCACAGGTACTGAAGGACAGTGCAATCCAAACATCTATCTATCTGATGCATGAGAGGTATGCCTGAGAATTCAGTAGAGAGAGAAACGGAAAACCAGAGAGATGGAATAAACCGCTGTGAACCTGCAGGGTAGAGATGGTATAGCAGCATCAGGTTTGATGCGTTTGCTAATGCATAAGGGCATTGCAGCTTCTCTGTATTTCTAGTCTGAGATGCATGAAATCTTACTGAGAATATGTGACTCTGGACCACAAAACCAGTCGTAAGTCACATGGGTATATTTGTAGCAATAGCCAACAATACATTGTATGAGTCAAAAATTATTGATTTTTCTTTTATGCCAAAAATCATTAGGATATTAAGTAAAGATTATGTTCCATGAAGATATTTTGTAAATTTCCTACTGTAAATATATCAAAAATGTATTTTTGTGAGTGGATATGCATTGCTAAGGACTTCATTTGGACAACTTTAAAGGTGATTTTCTCAATATTTAGATTTTTTTGCACCCTCAGATTCCAGATTTTCAAATAGTTGTATCTCGGCCAAATATTGTACTATCCTAACAAACCATACATCAATGGGAAGAATTGACGCTTGTGACTGGTTTTGTGGTCCAGGGTCACATATAAGTCATCCAGATTGCTTTGTGATCATGACCCAACTACTGTGTGTAAAGCAGTTTTTATTTTAAAGAAGGCTAAACATAGTGTGTGTTTTCTGTGGTTTTACAATAGACACCAAGGGGTGATCCAACATAGTGTTTTTTTTTTTTTTTTTACTATTTTAGTAGTAAAATAGTAAAAACAAAAAAATAATAGTTTCTTTTTCTACATTAGTAAAAAAAAAAGTACATTTATAACATTGTACATTTATTAATATTACTATAAACTATAGACCCAACAATTTGCGCAATATAAATAATGCAGACCTAACAGATATAATGTTAACAATTTAGCAGTTGACAACTTTTAGTGAGTGAACCTGTATTTAATGTACTGTAGCCTGTTTTTGTGTTTTGTTTTGTTATTTAAGATGAGAGACAGCATGTCCATGTTGGCAGCTGTTTAATTTGTCTAGCTTTTACTAAAGGACTGATACATTTGTAATAGAGTTTGATTGGATGCATAGCATTTGACTTCAAAAGATACATGAATCTCTTCTCCAATCTCTTCTTTGGTCAAAGAACCACTGATCTACCTTACTGTGCATTTTAAATGCATTGTGAGGTAAATGCATTTATTTTTGAAATACTTTCTGTATCTGTCTGTTTTATAAATTACTTATACTGCCCATCTGAAGATAAATGACCAAAAGATGATGTATCATGATGTACTTGAGTTTTTATTACAGCACTTGGAAGGCAAAGTGTTTTTCCTCTCTACAAATTTCTGTCATTAATTCAGCTTAATATACAAAACTTTATGCAAATCATTCCTGCATTTAGATGAGCTATGTTTAGTTTTTGCAAACATATATTTCTAAATAAATTTAATGTTTAAATATATATCCCATTTTGACTAGATTTTAAATGGAAAACATTCTATAAATGTAACCAAAAGCAGTGATGTCATTGTTATGTTTGCATACTGAATTCTGATTGGTCTTGCTGAAATTACTTTTCTTTCTTGCATCTGTTTAACCATTCATAACCACCTTTACATTGTAAAACAGTATTGTGTCATGTGTTGATTCTCATGTATCCGACAGAAAACAACATGTGCTCTAATGGCATGACAGTGGTAAAGCTGCTCAAATACAGTGTCTTGCTTACACAGAACTAGCTAAAATCTAATCGTACTTAAAATTTTAACATTCTGTTTTTGTTACCTTGCATGCACAGGTATTTCCAGTTTGCAAACAGTTTATTTTGCCATTTTAAAAGTCATCAGACCTTTAGGAGATAAAATTCACAATGAGGCTTTGATCTGTCTCTCTTTTTCACTTTCCCTCACATTGTCAATCAGTATAAGTTATTTTACTCACATTCTTCTTCCTCTCTGCACAGGCAATCAACACACTCCATGTCTGCATTCATTCCAGCCCGTTCTCCCTCCTCCATTTTCCCACCCCAAAAAAATCCACAGAATGCTCCTCCGACCCTGTCTAACAACAAACACACGTGAAATGTGTTACTTTAGCTGCAAACATTTGGCCTGGCATTAGTGATGGTGCTCCAGGCTCATGTTGAAGTTCTTATTGTCGGGGAGTCAAACCTGATTAGGTCGAGAGGTTGATCCGGGGCCTCAAACACCAGTCAGCACGTTTGCATGTTCACATTTTATCAACGCAGAACTGATTCTGAAAATTACAGAATATGAGTAGCACCAAAAACAAAAAAAACAACAACAACCAAAATGTACAAAATGTCATATTATGTTAGACTAAAATTATTCAGATTATAATAAAGTTTTGTTATGTGGTATAAAGCAATTTTACTTTTTGTTTATAATTTATATATAAACATATAGTTAAGTTGTGACTGAAACATCAATTCTTCATTCTTCATCAATTCTTCAAAATTTTATTGTTAGATAAAACGCTAAACATTTTTGGGTTTCAAAAGTCTTCTAGACTGACCTAATGAATACATTTTAGATCTTTAAAGAGACAGACACTAAAAAGATTTTTTTCCAGTTGTTAATTTAATTAGGGACAATACACATTAATAATACATAACAATATGTAAAATGCACCAGATTTAGCCAACACAGATTTGGCTAATTTTCATCCATAGTCCCTTGACAGGTTGATGTTAAGGACAGGATGAAAGAAAAAAACTACCATACCAAAATGTTTATAAATGTTCACAATTTTGATTCAGCAGTAACCATATTTTCAGCTTTTTTGAGAAACCACAATGACCTTTTATGTGTTTTAATTATTTCAGCTCCGTTGGAAGTCTGTTCCACTCATGTGTTCCCCTGAAAGCAAAAGATAACTGACCAAAGGTAGTTCTTCTCAGAGGTACATTACAATCACCCCTAATACCGGCTCGTTTATACTGTCCTGTTATCTGACCAATATAATCCCTTAAAACAGGTCAAGCCAACCATTTAAAATCTTAAAAACAAGTACTAAGTAAGCAAATTGAATCAATAAAAATAAAATAAAAAACATAGTTAAAATACTACAATGGTGAAAACTTTGACTTTTTATCTAGAACCTTGAGAGTTTGTTTATATACAATTTCAACCGGTTTAAGAAAAGACTTACATGTTTGTGTCCAGGTAGTCATACAGTGTGTAATATGCGGAATAATCTTTGATTTCGTAAATAAAACTGCTGCTTCTTCAGTCAAACTATTTCTAATAAATCTAAAGTTCGCTAAAGTAAATTTCACTGTGTGTACCACTTTCTTCACATGTTTTTTTTTAAAAGAGAGCTGAGAATCCATTATTATTCCTAGATATTTAAATTCATGTACTCACCTACTACCTTCTGTCCCTGGACGAATATTTCTGGCTGATCTTATCTATATCTGGCTGATTTGATCATGATCTGGCCTTTTAGTAAAAAAACATACAAACACTCTTCATGATATTAAGATGTAAACATGATTTGATAAGCCATTGTGAAACCTGATTCATGGTATCAGTTAATTTCTGTGCTGCCTGTTGTTGACTTTTTGTTTGTACATACAGGACAACATCATCAGCATACATTTGACAAATAACATCTGGACAACAGACATTTGGTAAATAATTTTCATACAAACAACAATGGACCCAAAATAGAACCTTGTGGAACTCCAATATTATATTCTGATGTTGCATTTATAACCCTTACACATTGTTTTCTATTTGCTAAATGAGAATTAAACCACATAATGGCCTCAGTTGAAAAATTAAAATTTGATAACCTAGAGGGCAAAATGTGATTTACAGTTTCAAAAGCTTTCTTAAAATCCAAGAATACAGAGAAAAAGATTGGAAGTTGCATCCATAACATACATAAAAGGCAGACACACTTAACTCTATCCAGTCTGTGTTCAGAAAGGAAAGAGGGGGGAAAAAAAGCTCTCATCCCTGCAAACACAAGGAATCTTTTAAAGATTTCACCCTTGGTTGACCATCACTCTCTTTTTCTCTTTCCCTCTAACCCCTCCTCCTCCTTTCAGGCCTTGGCGGTCCGCTGCTCGCAGGGTTAAAATAAACGCTAGCAGTGAACCATATTGCGTTCCCTCCTCTAATCTCTCCTTATTCACAGGCGCGTAATTGGTAGTCAATTTGCACTCCCCCTTCACCCATTGTGCTGTATTTCCCTCTGACAGAGTGCGGAAGATAAATGACCGAACCGTGCCAGAGGGACCGCAGCTCGCCGAACACAGGCACCCTAAATTCATTACACCAATTTCCTCTTGTCCTGCTCTCCAAAAGAGAATGAGAGAGAGAATAAAGGAATGAAGATGAAGAAAAACAGTCAGATGGTCTTTGTAAATGAAGGGGAAATGGGAAAAAGAAAGAACAGACGTGAGAAGGAGCATTTGGACTTGAGCGCATTCAAAAAAGAAAAGCCATTTTAACCATTTAGCTGGAATGAATGCAGCTAAATGGTTTAACCATTGTTATTATTGATTTATGTAAACTAATATATTGAAAAAAAAAAAAGTTGTATTTATCATATGTGCTGCAATTAGTATTTTGTCATACTTGAGCATTTCATTTTCTATTTTACCCATTTTTGTTTAAAAGTAAACTAGCAATCATAAACAAGAAGTGAAAACATATGGTAAAGACAGCATCAAATCAAAATCGATCCTGTATTCAAGGTCTCATAATACATTATTAATCAATGCCGGTGATTCTAAAGAGCAAAAAGGATTCTGTAATTTTTTTTAATTAAAATGTAATAATTATCTCCACCACTGAAATGACTTTAAATTATGAATAACATAGTTTAAGATT
Source organism: Ctenopharyngodon idella (assembly GCF_019924925.1). Lineage (NCBI taxonomy): Eukaryota > Metazoa > Chordata > Actinopteri > Cypriniformes > Xenocyprididae > Ctenopharyngodon > Ctenopharyngodon idella. Next base: position 25,668,661 of record NC_067233.1, on the reverse strand, counting down.
TATGATCCAATCAAATTCCGCTTTAGTGTTTCTCTTTGAATATGCTGCTTTATTTGGAAATGTGTCACATAGAAATATGTCTTTAGCATCAATCCTTAGCACTAAAATACTGAAATAATAAAACAGGCAGGATATTAGGTTAGAATAACTTCATATTTTCTGTGTTAGTCCGCTGACTCTGTGTTCACACTGGTCCCTTTGTTCTGGTTCGGACCCGCTCAGCAGTGGGATCTTCTTCCAGTGACCTGCCCTCGTTCCTAAAATGATTTATCCTGCACTGTCACTGGTTCCTTTGCCTTAGATCTCAGAGCTTCCTGTCTTCCTCTGAGATCTGTATCATTCTCTCTACAGTTCTACTTATTGTTCTATGTCTAATATCTAATACTGCTTTTGCTAACTATAGTTTGATCAATTGTTTTTTTTTTTTTTTTTTTTTCAATCTACTGGTCTACATTTCCATTTAATCATTTAGCAGACACCTCTATCCAGCCTGACTTACAAATGAAAAATACAACAAGCAATTCATCCGTATGATATTGTTTGTTTTCTTTAACTTGTTCTTTCCTTCATTCTTTCTAACTTCTGTTAATCTATAAAACTATTTTTTTTCCCATTCATTCTAATGTTCTGTCTATCGTTCTGTCTTGTTTTGTAGAGCGATTGTTCAATCTATTGTTTATTCAATAGCTTTCATTGGTTCTATCATTTATTCTTTCTGTCTGTCGTTCATTGTAAAGTATTGTTTTCTGTTGTACAGGACTGTATTGTCATTATGTTGTTCATTCTGTTTTTTTTGTTGTTGTTTTTTGGTATTGGTCTGTATACTGTAGCTATAGTTAATTCATTGTATCTATCTTTCATTTGTTATATTGTTTTCCTTCTATTATTTTCTCTATTGTTTGTTCATTCTGTCATTGTATCTGTTGATCCTTTGAGCATTCATTTAATCTGTTGTATGAATTGTTAGTTGTATTGTTCTATCAGAAAATTTATCTTTTGTTTGATCTGTCATTGACTGTCGCTATTTATCATTCATTCACTGTTCTATTAATTGTTAGTTTTATTTATCTATTGTTTCTTCTATCATTCTGTCTGTCAATATTTATCATTCATTCTATAGTTCTATTTTTTCCATTTTTCCTATTGTTCTGCTTATATATACTGTTCTGCCAATGTTATCTTATGTTCTTTCATTCATTCTATAAATCTACAGTACTCTCCAAATTGAAAAAAACCCAGGGTTTTCCAATTGAAGTTTTGAAGAAAATCATAATTTCTTATTGGCCTAAATGCATTAAAGTACCTCACGTGTGACCTTTCCAATGTGATTACGTAATGCGTGGCGCATCGCAGAGCAGTGCAAGACGAGCATTTGTGGTCAAAAAGTATATCAATTTTTATATGTTTTAGAAAATGGCCGATCGTTTCACTAGATAAGACCCTTATTCCTTGTCTGGGATCATGTAGAGCCCTTTGAAGCTGCACTGAAACTGCAATTTGGACCTTCAACCCGTTGGTAGCCGTTGAAGTCCACTATATGGAGAAAAATCTTGGAATGTTTTCCTCAAAAAACTTATTTTCTTTTCAACTGAAGAAAGAAAGACATAAACATATTGGATGACATGAGGGTGAGTAAAAAATTTTAATTCTGAAGTGAACTAATTCTTTAGCAATGCAGAGTCATCACAAAATTACAATTTCCAAGGGCATGTCCAAACTTCTGGATGCCACTGTATCTATTGTATTTGTTGTTCATTTTCTCTATTGTTGTACCTATCTATCCATCTTTCTCTCATTCTGTCATTTGAATAGCTTTCCCATGGTTGAGTACATAGTGATTCCATCAAAGTTATGTGTATTGTTGTAAACCATGGATTTTTATTATATTTTTTTCTTTTTATCGTAAAATCCAAAAGAGCTTCAGATTATGTTTTCGTGTGTGTGTGTGTTGTGTATGCAGCACTTAGTTGAGTGTTTTTTTCTTCTGTCTTCACAGGCTGTGCTGTTCATAACTCTTGTTTCAGCCTTCAAAGCCTTTGGCAGATTAACAGAGCCACAGAAGAGTGTGATTGAGCCGCTGTTGTAATTTATGTATCTTCCCTGGCTCTGCGATTCAGCTTCGCACCTGTTGAGCTCCCACAATCAGCTCTGTCTCCCAGCCAGGGCCGCCGTGGGTCAAACAGCAATGGCCGCTGATGCTCTTTGTACCTTATCTGAACAGCGGGATGAACGGCGTTCTTGAGTGAAACAATAAAACTTGAATATCAGCGTGAGATAGATATCCGTTGGTCTTGGTTGCTAATGCAGACAAGCTGACACGCACCTTCATCGGGCAAGCTACTTAGCAATACGGCCGCAGATGGCATGATTCGGAAGACGCTGCAAATGTTTTGCATTAAATCCTCACGATGAGAGCGAGACAACAGAAATATGACAGAGGTGTAAGGATGGATGCTTTGAGCGTTAATAAAGATGTCATGTGAAAACATCAAGAGACACAAAGTCTCATTTTCAGCCAAGGTGCTGCCCTCCAGATGTGCTTGAGTCGAGGAGGAGATTGGGCCGTAACCGGGCCTGTCTGCCACGCTACTTTCAGCTAACAGGCACAACCTTAGCGCACGTTTGAAGTGAGGGCCAAGAAGTGTCCAGGCCCTTAACGACCAGCAATTTATTACAACACCGTCCTGCTGAGAGCAAAAGGTCAGAGGTCACCTGGTGAACCCCATAAAACCCCACTCTCTTGTTCTTTTTTCTTTTCTCTTACCCCAACCAGTTTTCCCTTCAAGCCAGCCTGTCTTTCTTGTGCCTTTAGCACCTGTTTAGCACCTTGGTTCCTTTATGGGGTTTGTCAGGTTGCTCTTAAGTGTGTCATGGTTGCGGTTCAGGGGGCAAATAAGGGTTGGATATGGTGCCAAAGGTAAAACATGTTGGTATGTTCCAGTCCATCTGAACTATCAAGGTATCTTATCGGATCAAATCCATATCTAATACTAATAAAACCAATCTATATTCAATGCAAATCATTCCACCTTTCAACTTCCTAGGGTGCTTGTTGGAAGCTCCTGTGTGATATTTTCCTTTTGGAATATGACCAGTTTAGCATTTCCCCTCTATGTGAATAGACTTGTTCTCTAAAGCATTAAAAGCATTAATCTGCAATGTTCAGTGATTACAATGTGGCAAGTTTTCAGAAATGTGAGATGGTAAAAATGTTTTTTCAGAGACTGAGATGATTTTCCTGAATCCTCTGACACAGCTGGCTCTGGCTTCAGCATGTGGTAATGTGAGAGATTCTGGTTAAAGGCCAGCGAATAATTTCAGCACAGCATGGACGGTAAAATTTGGCCCACACAGACTCCAAAATGAAGAACGCTGGGGGGGAGGCGGTGGGGTTCCCTTCCGACTAGCACTACTAAAGTTACTGGCTTCGCTTTAGACTGAGGTAAAACTGCCCAAAATCCCCAGCTTTGTCGTGAAAATGTTCATGTGCTGTACAGGTTCATTTAGCGTGGAAACGGGAGAGGGGAGGGCAGAGAAATCAAAGAACGTGTCCGCCAGCGAGATTTACTACATGGCTGAAAAACAATGTTTTCGCTTGTCTTATAACCAGAAGCTGAGGGAAACGAGAGAGAAAGAAATGATCGAGTAAAAGGAGAGAGAGAGAGAGTTCAAAGACTAGCTGTTCTTGTTATCTGGCTGAAGTGCAGCAATAAAATTCCAACTTCATATTTCTCAAAATTTCCTGGTTGCGGCATCTCCGTAGATGGACCTGTGAGTTTGAAGAGTCCAACTGCATGTTTGGCCTTGTTATGCTTCCATTTATCAAGTCCAGTTCCTTGCGAATTTTTGCTTTCATAAATAAAGACAAAATGGGCATTGTGTCTAATGGTAGAAATGTTCTTTTCTAAAGGCCCATTCACACCAAGAACGATAACTATAAAGATAACTATATTAGCGTCCACACCACTGGACGATATTGTTTGGTTTATTCTAAGTGCGTGCTTGTCTGTCACTTTAAATGCTCGAGCTCATTACAGCAGGATGGAATCTGATTGGCTGTTAATGTTTTTATTGTTCATCAGCTGGATAAAATTGTTCTGAAAGTGATTCCAACGATATTGTTTCTCTGTGCCGTTATTGTTATATCTGTGTTGTGAACTCTGCTATTCTTTAATATTGAGAACGATTTTTAGAACTATATCTTTATAGTTATTGTCTTTGGTGTGAATGGGCCTTAAAGGGTTAGTTCACCCAAAAATGAAATTTCTGTCATTAATAACTCACCCTCAGGTCCAAACCCATAAGACCTTCGTTCATCTTCAGAACACAAATTAAGATATTTTTGATGAAATCCGAGAGCTTTCTGACCTCCCTATAGACAGCAACGTCATAACCAATTTCAAGGCCCAGAAAGGTAGTAAAATCATCGTTAAAATAGTCCATGTGACTACAGTGGTTCAACCTTAATGTTAGGAGGCGACGAGAATATTTTTGTGTGCAAAAACAAAACAAACATAATGACTTTATTCAACAATTTCTTCTAATTCCAGTCAATCTTCTATGCTGTTTACGTTGTAAACACAGTGCAGCACTTCCGGGTTCTACGTCAGAGCGGCGGCTCAGTATTGGCCGAGGCTGTTCATGTGAGCAGCATGACACATGCGTGTAATGCTTACGCAGTAGCCGGCCAATAATGAGCCAGCGTTCTGACATAGAACCCGGAATGTAAACCGTGTAGGAGACTTTTTCTTTACTACCTTTCTGGGCCTTAAAATTGGTTATGACGTTGCTGTCTATAGGGAGGTCAGAAAGCTCTTGGATTTCATCCAAAATATCTTAATTGGTGTTCCAAAGATGAACAAAGGTCTTACGGGATTGGAATGACATGAGGGTGAGTAATTACTAATTAATGACAGAAATTTCATTTTTGTGTGAACTAACCATTTAAGTCAGAATAACGTGAAGTATTGGTTAGTTAGCATGACCTTGTTAGCCCCCGGCTGGTAGATATTGTAACTACACTATCTGGTTCTAAACAGCATTTTTCTCCAAAGAATACCATTATTATTAATGCTAATTATTTTAAAATTATTATTAGTTAGATCACAAAAGTGTGGATTTTATTGATGTTTTCCTAGAGGAAATTATCGCTGTCGCATTTATTACTCAGGTGAAAGCATTAATATAAAAATGGAGCAAGAATAAAAGTAATAACTGACAACAACGGACAATGAAATATAGAAGTAAATGGCATTCAGATCAAAGGGAAAGTCATTATTAGAACTCAAACTATTCAAATGCCACATAGAGTCTGTCAGAGGTCTATATTTGTCCAGAGAAGTTGGCTCTTCCTCTCAGGAAATGCCAGTGAAATTCACCTGTTGCCTGTTACAAACTGGCTTCATAACAATTCCAGACAATTAGACGCACTGTGTGTGTTGTTTGTAAGTACTACATACAGTATAATATATACGTAATTTGACATGTCGGTGAAAGATAGTGGTGACTGTAAGAAAAAGTGTAGTGACAATATTATGCTAAATGTGATCCTATGCATTGTGTGTTTTTGTTAGACTGGTCCTTAGTTATTTAATGTTAGACAACAAATTGGGCAGTACTGACTGTTGACTAAAGCTGATATGGACTATAATGTACACCACAACCTGTCAACAGATACACAAACACACAGCATTGCTGTCCACCTGCTGCATCCACGTCACAGAAGTGCTTGTAATATTTGCGAGCGGATAGATGTGTAATGAGAGTGGGGTGGATGTCAACCTCTAGTGTTTCTGAGTGATAATAACCATCATTTTCTCAGAAGGAGAGTGAATCTGACTGTGACCTCTGACTCTTAGAGAGTGATTACTCTCATACCATTCATCACAGGATGTTGATGAATGAGCTTTTTTTTTTTTTTTTTTTTTTTTTTTCAATTATGGATGTGATTTCAGAAATTTAGTGTTTTTCATGTCCTGAAAAATAAAAAAGCATTTACTTTTATATTTACAGCAACATAAGTTCAAAATATGGTAGTTGTCACATCCTGAAATTGAATTGGCCAAGTTTTAATCTGTTAAAACTAATAATACATTATTATTTTATTTCTTTGGGAATTTTATCCAGGACTCAAGAGCTGAGTTTATATATATATATATATATATATATAAAGCTTTCTCGAAACGCAATGACTTTATTCTCAAAATGTAATGTTTATTCTCAACATTTTATTTCAATTTTTTCTTGAAACGCAACGACTTTATTTTCAAAATTGAATGAGTTTATTCTCGACAGTTTATTTTGACTTTTTTCTCGAAATTTAACAAGTGTTTTCTCGAAACACAACAACTTTATTCTCAAAATTTAATGATTTTATTCTCAACATTGTATTTCAACTTTTTTTCTCGAAATTTAACGAGTGTTTTCTCGAAAGCGACAAATTTATTCTCGAAACGTAAAGATTTTATTCTCAACATTGTATTTCGACTTTTTTTCTCAACATTTAATGAGTTTAATTTCGCATTATAATGACTTTAATCTCAAGATGGTTTCATTTTTTTTATTATTGCTTGGCCCCTAATCTTCTTCCGTAACATATATAATTAAATCTATTATACATAATATATATTAATGTAACTTTTTAAAGTTACTTTTATCTATTGTACACTGGCCACTATTTAATGTTTAGGCACATGTGTTGCATAAAACCATCAATTTGGGCCGAACAACACCCCTTAACCCTAGTAAAATTATTGTAACATACAGATTATTGTGGCCTGCTGTTTCAAAATAGCATTCAGTTTTACTCTACAATCATGTTGGCAGTATTTTTAGAGTTGTTGTGGCTTTACAGAGAGTTTCTCTAGCAGGCAGTGGAGACAGAAGCAGGAACCTCCGTCACACCGCATCAGAACTCTAACCCAGACAACACTGTCAGCATCTTACTCGGTGTCTCCTCCACTGGGTCGCCATGAATCATGGAAATTGATTATGCTGTCACGTCCCAAATCCTGCTGCCCAGGGCTTGACCGCACTTGTGTGTGACTATCCACGGTCAAGCCTGCTTAGGTGCTCCGCAGCCAGTGACCGTGGCGAGGGGCCAGCCCTTGAGGACGAACCTCCAGGGTCAGCAGGCCCGAGAGCGTGGAGAATGGAAGAAGATCTTTCACGTCGACTGCAGGGAATGAAGACGTGCTGCTTCACATACCAGAGCCAAATGCTTCTCTTGTTTCTCTCTCTCTCTCTCTATCTCCACTTGGCCTCTCCGTTCCTCGTCGCTCGGCGACATCCATCTTAATCAGGTGCTGACGACATCATCTTTGAGAACGGATTCCGAGACTCCATGGAGACCAGACCATCATTTTTTTTCTCAGCAGCATTCTTGTGGTCGGTTGATGACCACATATTTCAGTTATTCTGAAATATCTGCAAAAGATAGAAAAAGAACATGAGGTAATGTTTGTCTTAAGTTATTTATGAGTGTTTACTTACAAGAGATTTAATGAATGCTGGTTATTAGAGATGTTAAAACTCTACAATTAGCTGTCCTGTCTGCTAGCTTAGCACTCTTCCCCTGCTCCCACGCTAATGGCTTCTGCAGATTGTTGTTCTTTTTTATTGTAAATATAAATCTCCTGTAACAAGCTGAAAACACCCGTAAATCTCGTGCCGGTTTCACATCGCAGGAGTTTTTAAGGGTCAGTGTTTCCATGGAGACATGTCCGTCAGCCCTTCTCTCAACTCAAGCGGGCCGCTTAAAGACAACGATGTTTGTGGCACTAGAACAAACGCAACTTTGTTTTACCTTAAAGACACCAGCGATAATCAATTGGACTTTATGTAAGATTCTAAATCATGCAAAGCATCTGCTTTTGATACCAAGATTGAGTTTCCACAGTGTTTCAATGTTAACCCAATAAAGAGCCGAGAGAGCGTAAAGGGTCTTGTTAAAAGCACCTGGTCCTCTCTGTCTTCCGTGTCCAACGCTAGCGACAAACTGTGAAGGAACCAGATGCAACCGACTCGAGGGGAAACGAGATCTGTGGCCTACGTTGAAAAATGGTTTACAGAAATGGAAGAATAGCTCGAAGTCTAATTAGTCTCAAAAATGAGCGCAGCACATCTGTCAAAGCATTCCTCGTCGAATGTGTTGGCAAACATCACGGCATGAAGAAAATTTGTTCATTTCAGAATTTTATCCAGGACTCCAGAGCTGACAAAATCTTATCTTTAGGTTTTTTCTGTGCGCGTGAGAAATGATGAATTAACATTACGCACGTCAAGAACTTCTGGGAGTTCTGCCGTTGTTGGCTGTGGCGGAAACATTTTTGTCTTTTTTTTTTTCCTTTCGTAATTTCTCTTCTCTGAAATAAAACCGGTACTCTCAGTTGTAGCAATGGGTCCTATAGATGTCAGGTCGTCGAGAGCAGGCTCGTACTTTACTCCGGCCTGTGGTGGTCACTCTCCATAAGACTGTCATTAAAATGTCTTTGGTGATTAAAGGGACACTTCAGTCCAGGCTTTTTTGTCGTTAAGTCGTCTTACTTGGGTTACCTCAGCACAAAGAAAGCAAGATAATGTCCACAAAGAAAGCGCGCCATGTGTCTGTAATTTGACCTGTGAACTTTTCAGGTTATGATATCAAGTGTTGTCTGAAGAACAGTATGGTCCTTTTCTACAACTACATGAAAGTACATACTTGGTTTTGAATTTATTTTTTTAGTATTTAATTGGATTTTTTTCCTTAAAGGAATAGTCCACCCAAAAAGAAAATCATTTAATATATTTATAATTAATTTTATAATCTTAGTTTTAATTTCCATCTTTTGTTATACATTCTATGTATATTAATCTTTTATTATGATTATTATAAACTACGTCTCATCTTCAATATTTTTACTTTATCTGTTAATGTGAAGTACTTAAAGGGATAATTCACCCAAAAATGAAAATTCTGTCATCATTTACTCACCCTCAAGCTGTTCCAAATCTGTATAAATTTCTTTGTTCTGTTGAACACAAAGGAAGATATTTTGAAGAAAGTTTGTAACCAGGCCACTTTGGGGCACCATTGACTTCCATAGTAGGAAAAAACTACTATGGAAGTCAATGGTGCCCCAAAACTGTTTGAAACATTCTTCAAAATATCTTCTTGTGTTCAACAGAACAAAGAAAATTATACAGATTTTGAACAACTTGAGGGTGAGTAAATGATAGAATTTTCAATTTTGGGTGAACTATCCCTTTAACGCTTGTAACGCTTTTCATTGTAAAGCACTTTAAGCTGCATTTCTTGGTTGAAAAGTGCTATACAAATAATGTTTATTAGTATTGTCATATTAATTTACTCACCCTCATGTTGTTTCAAACCCATATACATGTCTTTTTTCCATCCTTCTTTTTTCTTCAAACAACATTGGACCCCATTGACTTTCTTTGTATGCACAAATAAACATTTTTTTTCAAGATGTTCTTTTGTATTTCAAAGAATAAAGTCATACAATAAATGTATGGAATGACATTAGGGTGAGCAAATGATGGCAGAATTTTCATTTTTTTGGTTAAACTATCCCTTTAAGATTAAGCATGATGCCTAAAAAGATGTTTTATTACAGTAAATGAACCTGCAATGAATTAGCTTGACCCCAATGCGAGGACATTACATATTATTCATAAAACTTCAGGCTTTCAAAATGTTATTCATATCTCAGCATTTGAGTGTTTTTTTTTTTTTTTTTTTTCCTCTCCCACAATTTTACAGCATTATAAATTTTGGCCCAGTCTCAAATTTACCAGCCGTCAAAACTTTTCCTCAACCAAACTCACAGACACAGTCCAATCGCCACTTTTCTTTTTTTCACGTGAGTGTAGAGAGTAATGTTGTGTAAAAAGAAAGGAAGAAAGAAAGAGTGGATGAAGGGGGAAAATCTCAACACTTGTATAAATTTGTCAGTCAAAGTTTTTGGGGCAGATCCAGCTGACAGTTTGGACCAGAGTGTGTTCTTGATAAAGGCAGCGGTGCCTAATGGGAACCATATGCCGGCTCTCTGAATCAATGAACCGTAAAGTTTAATGGAGAACCTCCAGTGTGACCCTGGCCATATCCAGGTGAAGTTCTCTGTATAATGATGTATAGGGAGGGTCCGGGAGTGTGTCTCCTTTTCTAAGTGATCCATCTCTCCCACTGCCATTAGCGATAGGAGCTTAAAGTGGCCCATTGGAAAGGAAAATAGATGCTGTCCATTGTTTGATGTGTGGAAGTGTCACTTAAAAATGTTGGTCTGTTATCTCTGAAGTCATTTTGTAATGTCGATTCAGAGGTCATGCCATGTTCAAGTGCTCTGATGTGCTGATGCGTATTTGACAGAAGGTGCTTTTGGACGTTTATCGCTGAAATGGATCTGGTGTTGTTCATTAAAAAGTCTTTTACTGTGTAAAAGAGGATTCGTCTACTGGCTCGGTTTGCCTCCTTGGAGAAGTGCATCAAGGAACCGAGCCCTGAACACATGGTGTTTGTGCCCTCTTGGAATTTCCTCACAAGTAAGCGATGAATGTTGAAACGCTAACTTGTACGCTGCAGATGAAAGTTGCTCCGCAAACACTCTGAGGAGCAATCAGAACGATTGAGCAATGATTCTGCTCTCGGAGACGGCCAACTTTCGGCCTATTTGTGATGCGATTGATCCGAAGCCAAAAGTGAAGTGCGTGATTGTGTAGCTCTAGATGTACGGAAGAACAACTGGCAGTGATTAGCATATGTTTGAGAGGATCTCCTCGTAGGACGAGCAGCCGGTCACCGGCGAGAAAATTGGACTCGCAATGCCCGGATCTGGAGACGTCCCTCTTTCAGCACCTGATCTGTTTCACTGCAGGGGCGCCTTGTTGGGAGTGCAGGATATAAGGATGCTGTTTTCTAGCCCTCTGCAGGCTCGAGAAACACTAAACAGAATCAGGACCGGGGTTGAATGAGTTCTTTGATCTCCTCGTCTTTCTTCACTGAGAGGGATGCTGGTGTTTAGTTATTATAAAGGGAAATTTGACACTTCATGGAGTTGTCGTTGTCCGCCCACGTGATGCAAGTGAACAAATGGTCTTGTGGTTTGAAGGACTGTGGGATACAAACATTCCAACACATTTCGTTTTCAAGGGCAGTGTTTTCCCTACACTATTTTTGTCTAGAGATGCACTCATCCAGTGCCTAAATCTGTATCCGCACTGATTCTAACCTATGTAAATGTTTGGGTTATCAGTTAGATGTGACAGGTCCCAAATTTGATGTTGCATGTTATTGGAAAAAGTACCATAGCAATTTTTTTATCTTCCAATAAATGGTTTACACTTCTATTTTTTAAATTTTTTAAGATTATTGACTGAAGATTTTCACTGGAATTACTGAAAATGTTGCCACTACATTGTCATGTAGCTTTTCTATTATACACTTTTTTTTTTTGATTATTATTAGTATATTTTGATTAATATCAGACTATTCTTGTGCACTGAAACAAAGTCACTGAGATATGTCTGTGCCTTGCAAAAAAATGGGACATTGGTAGTAGACACATCCTCTGCTTTCCAAAGAGGTACAGAAATTAAAAGGTTAGTTCACCCAAAAATGAAAATTATCTTCTTTCAGCCAAACACAATCGGAGTTATATAAAAAATATCCTGGCTCTTCCAAGCTTTATAATGGGAGTGAATGGGGCTTGAGATTTTGAAGCCCAAAAACACATCCATCATAAAAGTAATCCAAACAGCTCAAGGGGGTTAATAAAGGCCTTCTGAAGTGAAGTGATGCATTTTTGTAGGAAAAATATACATATTTATAACTTTATAAACTATAATCACTGGCTTTCGACAACGGGCGTATGCGAGTCTAGTTCCAGCGGAAGAGTGATCTCTGACCCGACGCATGACGTATTGATAAGATAAAGTTATAAATAAGGATATTTTTCTTACAAAAACCCATCGATTCGCTTCAGAAGGCCTTTGTTAACCTCCTGGAGTCATATGGATTACTTTTATGATGGATGGATGCACTTTTTTGGGCTTCAAAATCTCGGGTACCATTCACTCCCATTATAAAGTTTGGAAGAGCCAGGATATTTTTTAATATAACTCCAACTGTGTTTGACTGTAAGAAGAAAGCCTTTGTTTTCCTTGTGCATTCTTCATCCTGAGGTCCAGTGTGGCTACAGTTCTGTCCCGCCTGAGACCCACTAATTATCAGTCTTAACTGCTCTACAAATCCTATTTCAGCATCTCAAGGCTGCTGACAGCCATGCCAAACATACATTTCTTTGGAGGAGGAGGGAAGGAAGGAAAAAGAGCTGTGGTTTTCAGGCTTTTGACCAAGAGCATCTGCTGCTGATCTGCTTTTATTTTCCTCATTAAACTTGCTGCTTGTGCACAGAAATGGCTGCCGCTGTGCATTAGCTATTCCTGCCCAAGAGGCAGTGCCCACAAATCAGTCCGTGAGAGGATTCCGAGCCAGAGCTGGTTATCACCTCCATTAAACTTTCAGCAGCCATTTAAGAGCTTTTGGAAAAACTGTATATCAAAAAAAAAAGACACATGCTGGTGATGATCGTCGTGCCCTCTAGCTTTGGTGTGACTGTTTTCCACACGCTCTGATTTTCCATGCAGACTAGCAAATTGTGGATAACTCGCATAGCCATTGTGTATGAAGAGCATTCTGGGAAAAAGAAGTACCAATATAACTCTTCCTTCACGCACAGGGCCTTCCAAGCACCCAGCTGAGCCGAAGTCTTTAAGATTCTGCCCGAGTCTCACACATCTTAATACATCTGTCAGGTCTTGTCAGGCTGTCTATGACAAGGTGGATCTTTCAGGCAGTAAAGTGCAATAATGTTCTGTAATTTCCCACATCCTCCTCTAATCTTAGCTAATGAAATTGTCATCCGACACCGTGTTTGAAGAAGACTCGGGAAAGCGGCGCTCTGTAATTGACTGGATGCAGCAGTCATCCCCAGACTCACATCTATCATCTAATCTAGTTATTGCACTCACAGAAAAAAGACAATATTTCGCTGTTTCATTGCTTTTTTTTTCCTCTGAAAGCATCTCAGTAAATAAATTAGCCAAGCCAATATTGCAGCATTTATCTGTTCTGTGTGACGGATTTATGTGCATTACAGAATAATGTTTTTACTGCCGATAAGAGCGATGCGGAATTCTGCTGAAAGCTACAATGTTGTGCTTTCTGTGATACGTAAACAAAACTTTCTTAATATCATATACTGAGATAATAGTATTTTCCAAATCTTAAATAAACGATACTGAGCAGAAGCCTGTCTTGCATCAAGCCATAACATGATTTATAAAAGTCAATATTTCACTTTTCGACTCGTATAAGATAAAATAAAATGTTAATGGATGTGATAAATTATGTTTAACACTGCTGATTTTTTTTCAAATTGCCAAAGCTAATAGTTATACAAGATTATTTCATTTCAATTATTTAGTTTTCTTTCCATAAAAACAAATCAAATGTGTTTTTACGTAAAAGTATGTAATTAAATATTTTAATCAATTGGCCGCCCTAGTAGAAATAAATTACAAACTCAAAATAGCCTTTTGAATCAACTTGAGGCTTGTTTTGAGTGACTACAGGTTAAAAGGTCAGTCAATGTAAAGTTATTACTCAACCTTTTGGGGGAGTGGTTGAGATCGCTCTTTATTGAGAAAGTATGCTCTCGGCGGACAGACTCCGAGAAAGACAGCGATTTATGCTATAAAGAGAGAGAAAGCGCAGGCGTGCAGCAGCTCTACACATGTGCGCTACGCCGCCTGCTCATAGCTGTTGTTAAGGCATTTTGAACTGATTTTTGGGGATATCATAAAGCAAAAGATAAATTTGTACTCCTGTCAGGAGAAGCTCTGCTCTGACTGCCGCCTCGTGGGATCGAGGAGGAATGCTATATGTCCACAGTCGTTTGCAGCAAGAACGCCGTACGCCACAAGCCCCATGACATCATTAGGGTGCCACAGGAAATCACTCTTCTGTACTCTCACCTGTTCCCCTGACGTCTCGCCGCACTATTTAGAGTCAGAAAGATCTATGTGGAGTGAAGGAAATTGAGCATGCGTCTTTTCAATGTACAACATGCTTTTAAATTTGTTAGTATTCATGCGGCTCACTTATCTTTGTGCTTAGGGTTTGAACAGGCTCCAGAAAGATCTTGGCATGCGCATATAGCAGAACTGCCACGCTGTATTGCTTGCCTACAATGGATGCCTCTAACACATGGGTCTCATGCATATCTCTGAACGTCATGTTCAATTCAGATACGTATTTATTAGGGGTGTAACAGTACATGTATTTGTCCCAAACAGTTGCAGTTCGGTGCATACCGTCAGACGACAAATACAGTCAGTCACAGGCCGATCCATACTCCAATCCAGAAGGGGGTGTGCGCGGTAATGCAACGCCATTTGCTAACAGCCACAGCAGTAAAAAGAGCAGAAGAAGAAGAGACAATCTATGCACCAACCCAAAACAAGAGTTCAGATGGTACGCATGAGCTTGCTAGTACCCTTTACAGTTTTGAATGTTGTCTTACTCTTATCTGTATGACCATAAATGATGGAGTATTTTAAGTTGTTTCCACTACTACAATCCAGTGATGAAATATGCGTGTCCTGGAAATGGGAAGCCTCAGGTGCCGCATCACTCGCTGTCTCCTCGTGGAAAGGTGAAGTTTCTCTCCTCCTCGCTCATCTTTCCATGATTTCTTGAAAAAGCGTAATAATGAACTTGTGCATCTGCCACTGTCACTGCATTTATTAGGGGTGTAACAGTACATGTGTTCGTCCCGAACCGTCACGGTTCCCGGTAACTACCACAACAGGAACAAGAGCAGAAGAAGAAGAAACGATCTATGCGCCAAAAACAAGAGATCAGATGGCACGCAAGAGCTTGCTAGTAGCCTATCCGCTGAGTTTCGATTAATTTTTGTGACACGTTCCACTAAAAAGGAAACCAGGATGGCAGAGAGCAGTATTCGGTTTGTTTTCTTTATTTTACAAAAGCTTAATGTTTTGTTATTATTGTGGGTGTACACGAATAAAAATAGTTTTACAGTTGTCTTACTCTTATCTGTATGACCATAAATAAGTTGCTTCCGCTACTATAATCCAGTAATAAAATATGCATACAGTCAGACGACGAATACAGTCAGTCACAGGCAATCCACTCTCCAATCTAGAAGGGGGTGCACGCGGTAATGCAACGCTGTTTGCTAACCACCACAGCAGGAAGAGAGCAGCAAGAGCAGAAGAAGAATAGACGATCAATGCACCAACCCAAAACAAGAGTTCAGGCACGCAAGAGCTTGCTAGTAGCCTATGCGCTAAATTTCAATTAATTTGTATGACGAGTTCCACTAACTTCACGGAAAGGAAACTGGGACGGCAGAAAGCGGCATTCTGCATCCACCATTGTCACCACATGTTAATGATCTCTCATGTGCAAAGAAAACTAATCTCTGCACAAGTTTTATTTTCCATTATTCTATTTATTTTGTACTTTTATAACACAAGAGATGCTTTTCAGTTTTGTAGCCGATTGTGACCAAAAATCTTTTGGTTTTTTTATCAGCCCTACAAAAAATATGACCTATGCAAGAGTGCATTCTGTTGACTGCTTAGTGCTTAATACGTTTGTTTTGTTGATTGTATGGTTTACTGCTGGCTGTGTAACAAACTGCCCCTTGGGGATAATAAAGTTGACCTTACCTTACCTTACCTTACCTGTAATTTGCAATACTGTCTGTTCAAAATAAATGAAAAGAAACCTAGCACTGGGGATTTGTTGCTTTTCCTGTTGTACCGAACTCATATCAAACCGTGACCCCAAAACTGAGATACGTACCGAACCGTGACTTCTATGTACCTTTACACCCCTAGTATTAATGCATTTAATTCTTTTAATGTTGGAATAGGTCAACGCCGCCGAAACCTCCTGCTGAAAATAATGCTGGTTGCCGTCTGGCCAATCAGCATCTGCATGTGCCACAGAAGTGTGAAGCATGTGTTCCCACTGTAAATAGATCAATAAACTGTTTGCATTCCTCCGGGGGTGCAAATGTTGAGACGGCCGGATTCTTGTGCTTTGAGAGATTAGCCAAAGCGAGCCTCGCCATGAAATTTCATGGCGTGAGAACGGGCTCTTTTGAGTGTCGGGAGGTTGAAGGTGGTTCTGTGTGGCATGGGGTCCTGTTGTTTGGCCCTAGGCAATAAAAATGAGATTTCTACTGTACCTGCCAGCTGAGCTTCTTATGATATCTGAGGCGCACACAGAGCGTAACATTCCAGAGGAAGCACTATCAAAGGCTCGGGCCCTCTGTAATGACATCAGAGCCCTCTGATGTAAACAGGCGTGACGGCTCTCTGGACGCAAGTGCGGTTTCACAGAGCGTAAGTAAATCGTGCACAATTACAGTAACAACAGCTAGTCGGGCGGCCTGCGAGTGATCGCTCACAATGCTACTGCGGCCTTCCCCTTGAAATCTAACAGTTTGTTCTCGCTCACTCACAATCACACATGCTTTGTCCTGGTGATACCAAGAGCTGTAACTCTGACAGCAGAGATGGTTGTAAATGTTGTGTGGCATGTGGTATCAAATATTTATGGCTGAAAATGAGAGTGCTGTAAATGGTGCAGGCATTAGTTGGCTGATGTTACAGGAGATGGAAATATCTGATTAAAATGTTTCTTAGTTTGTTAAATGCTCTGAAATATGATGCCACAGGACTGTTTAAGATCTACATAAGATTTTGTTGTACTAAATTGTTTCCAGCTCTTATTATAAATCGTCTGTTGGCCGACATGCATGTATGGCAAAACATATTTGAATGAATGGTGATAATCTGTCATTTTAAAAGACATTGGCAAGCTTATGTACAAGTTGATAACAATTGATAGCATCTGTTGCATGCTTTTGATTAGAGTTTACAGAGTGCTTGACTCTTGCATTGCCAATACAAGATCTTGACCAAAAATGATGGACCTCTTGATGGAAATAAATGTTGTGATGTTATTTCCATCAAGAGGTACATCAATTTTTGGTCAAGATCTTGTATTGACAATGCAAGAGTCAAGCACTCTGTAAAGTCTCCTCCAGCACATCCTAAAGAATTCAAGGTCTGGACTCAGAGGTGCCAATTCATGTGTGAAGATGATTCTTCATGCTCCCTCCCAACCATTCTTTCACAGTTTGAGCCTGATGAATCTTGACATTGTCATCCTGGAATATGGCCATGATGATTTTCCTACATGGTTGTTTAAGAAATTAAAAGCAACACACTCCATCAATTAGGGTTAGAAGAACTGTTGCCAATCAAACATAACATGCTAGAAACATAATAATCACAGCAATAATGATCCAGTCTTAGCCTCCAAACAGCGACTTTTTTTTTTATTATATATATGATATATTAATTAATTTAATCTATAAAGCAGTTCTGCAGTTCGCATCCAATAGTGTCAGTGCAGTCAAATCATTAATATAATTGAATATTAAGTGTCCCCAACTAAGCAAGACAGAGGCGACAGTGACAAGGAACCCAAACTCCATCAGGTGACAAAATGGAGAAAAAAATCCTGGGGAGAACAAACATGGCGTGATTATGATTCAGGCTGCACCACCAGTCTGAAATCAGATTGTGGACTGGTAGCATTCAAATATTTCATCCAGTTCCTTTTGCTTGAAGATCAGATTTATCATGCCAGTATGGAGACGAAGCTGGTTAGTCTGTTTTCACCATTCAGGGGTGTGTTTCAGGACCATTCAGGGGTTTCAGTAAATGCACCCCAGGTCAATTTGCAGACCTGTTTTCAGCATGAAACAGTAGGTGGTTATTATTATATTTGTGACAGAGTAATCAACCGATCATAGTGCTATGGAGGTATTGCCTGTTCTCACATGACTTTTCTCACTTCGTTTTTCGCTGTTAATCCTTCGCAATTGTGCCATACATAACTCCATCTGAATCTTGATGTTGCTTTCGGACATGATTACACGTCACCATTTGATCTCGATTTCATAATATTTGTCTTTATTATTTGTTCCGCTTTCACGTCCAATTGATTTTGGAACGCACTGTCTCACTTGCACCTGTAACCTGCAGAGATCATAAATTCATCAAAATCTAAATCTTTGTAATCATCTTCCTCTACAAAGATGGATATCACCTCAGCAGCCTGAAGATCGCTTTGCAATCCTCTTCCAAGGTTTTCAGTGTGAAACCGAACCCTGGGAGCATTTCGACCTGCGCTTCAGAGAGCAGAGAGACTGATGTGCTTTTGAAGATGATGACAGATACAGGGCCTTGATTTCACTTGATTAAATGAAGTAAGAAACTCTGTGATGCATCAGAGAAAGAGACCATCTTTCTCTCCTGAACTCTCTCAGGCTTGAGGTCATTGCGTTAATCACACACTTAGACCTTCTGAGTCACGGGTTAAAACATGTCACAGCAAATACCTTTCTCCAATTTTGGGTTTGTTTCTGGGAGAAGCAGCTTTCTTTGAAAATCCATAAAAAATGATTCATTTTCAGTGATTTCAAAGGAACGCATTGTTTCTAATGAACACAATCTGTTGTATTTTTGGTGACTTTTTTCTTTTAAGAACAAGAAAGAGACTTACTCTCCTGGCTTTTGTATTCGGTATGACATTTCAAACTTTTACAGACATATTTTTTATTGCATATAAGAAAAAATATGCCATGAATTTGCTCTAATTTTGTTGGATCTTACATGTGTAGAGATATTACATAATGCTAAACCTGTACTTCGTATTACAGGAACAAGAGGCAGGAATATTAAAGTTGAGAGTTGTAAAGATGTTGATATGCTATTTCAGCTGCATGTGTTAGCCTTAAGCATGTGTATTTTCCATTTAGTGGACCTTTCTAAGTAAGATCAGACCAGGCCAGGCCTGTTTTATAGTCTGTTCCTTGCATGCAAAACTCTTTATTAATTCTGAAGGAAAAACATCTTGAAATATGTCTTTTTGGAATATAAATTCTTATTAAATATTCCCAGATCAATGGAAATGAACGTCTCTGCTGGGGAAAGTTTCGGGGGAGAGGAACTGAAATGGAACACCACCTTTTTGCGGTATGTGTTTCTTGACAAATGGAGTTGTGTATTAGTCTGTTCTATCAAAGCTGATTGAAAACTGCATTTCTGCATTTTGTTCACATTAATTGTAGCCATATGTTAATGTTCTGCTTTCTTTGCTTCTAAGGAAGTATTGATCCATTCAGGTTATGCAAAGGCCTTTCTTTCCACAGAAGAATTTTGTGTGATTACCACTGCTGGATTGTGCTTAATCTGACCAAAAGCATGGGCTGTTGTGGAACCATCTTTTCTTCTTCAGAGTCACTCTTTACTTCCACAAGGGTTCAACACCCTGATTCTACAGGTGATCCTTTTTAGTTTGATGTTTCTCTAGACAAGGGATTCCCAAACTTTTTTGTCAGCCAAACAAAATATTTACTTGAAGTGTGGCCTGTTATTTAAATTCTTTATTTATTTGTTTATTCGTCAATTCACAAACCCCTTGCAGTTCCTTACCTAAACCTTTACTCAAAAGTTTGGACCAGTCCCGGCACCAGGACACACGACTTGGACTTGGGTGGGCTTTTATAATTCTCGGTGCTATCGGCTGAAATTGTGTTGTGGGGTGGGTGGGGGGTAATGTTTGGGTCCCCTCAGTTGAGATTGCGTTAGGTTTACATCGCGTTCCGGTGTAATTCCGGTTTAAATCGAGTTCCGTGGCTGGTGGGGGGTTTATCAGATCATTGCAGGTAGGGCTTGAGATCATCATGGGGGGATAAGAACCAGCCCCCCCCCCCCCCCCAGCCTGGTTTGGACACATTTACTTATTGTTTATTTTCCGTATTTTTCAATAATTGTAAAGTCATGAAAACTAACACCAAAATCACATAAATGGAAGGTATGTAAATTATTTAATGAGCAAAAAAGTTAAAGGGGACCTATTATGCCCCTTTTTACAAGGTGTCCCCAGAATGTGTCTGTGAAGTTTCAGCCCAAAATACCCCACAGATCATTTATTATACCATGCTGTAAATGCCCATTTTTGAATGGAAGCAAAAACATGCTGTTACGTGCATGTATCTTTAAATGCAAATGAGCTGCTGCTCTCCGCCCCCTTTTAGATCTGTGTATTAAAGTGACAGCAGCATAATATACAGTATGCCTACCTACTGCTGTATATGCTGTTATATGAATCAAACAACAAAAGAAAAACAGAAAATCACTCACCGCTCTTGATTAAATGACTTTAGTAGCTTTAATAAGAATACATTTATTACTTGAATGCTGCTGTTAAATGCGCTGGCGAGTACAGCTCACTCAGGGGAGGAGCTAAGATAATAAGGCAGATTCCGTCACCAGTCGTGGACAGGTCCTGTGCAATGTGATGTCATATTGAAGTATATTCCTGAATGGCTCATTCTGAGACACTGTTTCAGATTGATGGGGAAAATAACAAATGGAGTGGAATGATTTTTACCACAATAGCCAGGGTGGTTGTGTACACATACTGCGGACACATAAATATGTTCAAAAACAATATAAAAGTGAATTTTGCATAATAGGTCCCCTGTAAATAAATCAACCAATTCTTCAAAATAGCCAGCTTTTGCTCACTCTGGACATTCTTTCAAACAAGTTAAGTCAAGAGTGTCCAAACGCTCATCTGATGATCCAATAATGTAACATCAAGAACTTTTGTAATGTCTAGAGAACCATGAATACAGTGTGAACTACACTAAAGAGTGTAGATCATTCTACAACATCTTGCCTTCGTGCTGTTTAACTCAGAAGAAGCTGTGCTTTTGGCCGATAAGCTTACTGGCAGAGGTATTCCAATACAGAGCCGATGTACATCCTGTATGGGTCCAAGTGAGTGGGAGTAGAAATCCCTGCTGATGGATGGCTGGTATGGGGCCAGCGTTCCGGATGGGAATGGCTGCCCAGTGCTGGGATGCTCTCCCAAATCCCCCCTGTGAAACGGTCGCAGCTGCCACGTCAGTCACCTGAGCATTCCCGCTTTTTCATCGAACAAACTGCAATCAGGCCCTCAGCGGCTGACCTGACAAATTGATTTGGAATCCCTTCTGACGATCCGTCCCTGCCTCGCATTCCCTCTGCGGTCAGCGTTGAGCTGAGTGGGGCGGAGATGAAAAAAATAACCCCCTTCGCTATTGTTCCTGCTCATCGGGAAAAATGATCAAAGGATGAGTTGGAAAATGAATGATTGGACCAAGGAGGAGGACAAAAAAAAATCCTGGAGGATCATTTTTTTAAATGCATCCTGTTTTGAAAGTGTAGTAGAAACTACATGAGAACTAATCATGGTTGGTGGGAAAATAGATAAGATGTTTTAAATAATAGTGTAATGTTGCACTAAATTAGGCCTGCCACGATCATAAAATCATAACATTTTGGATGTTTTTTTTGGAGTATTTGTTATTTTTTCATACAGTGTAAGCTTAATACACATAAACTTTAAATAAGTATATTTACTTTGAACTTGGAATTATACAATAAAATATAACATTTCCTTTGTAAAGGCTTTGTGTAGAAATACTTAACAAGGGTAGAATGACATGAATAATATTTTAAATAACACAATTTACAAAATTGTTTAGAATATTTCTCTTTTTTGGTCAATTATTTTATTTTATTTTAACCGAGCGAACCTGAATTTCATATTATTATAAAATTACAGTTTTACTATTGCATATTTTTCTAATATATATATATATATATATATTTTGATGGCAATATGTGACAGAAATTGCATAATAATTAGATTGCGATGAATAATTGTGACAAACCTAGCCTGAATGTTGTCTGGTTGTTTATTTTTGTTCTTTGAGAATAAAAAAAAAAACTCCCAGAATAAGTTCCTCCCTTGTAATGCTCACCTTAAAGCCCACCTTGAGAGAAAGAGAAGAAAGGAAAGATGGACAGAAGGAGAGAGCGTTAAAGAAACAGCTCGATAACTTAATTCAGTGAGAATACAGCGCTTCTCTGCACTCATTTGGGAGACATTGTGCTGTCAGTAAGATACACCATCTCTGACCAACTGCAGTTGATGAGCATGTATCAAATTCAGCTTCTGTGACTTCCCTCTTACTATCTCTCTTGCTCTACCACCTTTCTCTTCCCTCTTGAGAAATCGTTTCGATGTCTTCCCTGACTTGCTAAATGATGATGTCTAAATCCCCACACAGCTGCCATGCCAGATCCACGGCAGGACCTGGTAATGATTGAAAAAAGTGAGAAACTCTGTCAGTCATGCAGATACACTACGGTTTTCCCACAAGACACCAGTTCAGGGAGCGAGTGAGATTGAGAAAGAGAAATTCAAAGTGTTAAACTTATTTTAATACTCATCTTTCTTTATGCCAAACTAAATACCTAAGATACATACTTCAGCATTTACACACACACACACACACACACACACACACTTGCACTAAAGCTTAATTTAGTTTATTGGCTTGGTAGGTGGCTCATTTCCAAGCATAACATGTTTCTCCTCAGGTTGGAGAGCTGGGAAATCGGAGATGCAGTTCCAGTATAAAAAGTGAGAACTGGTCTAGCCTCCACACCCTGTCGTACCACAAAGCTCCTGTGTCCTTTACGCATTACAGTGGAAAGAAGGTGGGGGCTCCCGGCCATGATATTTAATTTCTTCTGACCCTTAACTTGCCTTTTTGGTAGCTCTGTGCTTGAAAGTTGAGCCAGGAATAAAACAACAAGCTTCCGTTCATGCCTATGCCATTAATGACCTGTGGTCATATTAATGAATCTTTCTGAAAGAACATTATATTGCTTAGGTCCTTTAGGATCTATAAGTTTATGGGATTTTTCCCACCAATTTTATCATATGCCAGGTGAAAATTGAAAGTCTGATCATTTAGAATATAACAGCACAACTCCACTGATCCCACAGCATGATTTGAACAAGGGGAGCAGGATTGGTACCATGTTGGTTGTCCAATTGTGGCAAGCAGGGAAACGGAGCGAAGCACACCGTTCTCGAGTCTTACGGAGGAGCTCTGAGAGGATAAAAGGAGGAGTGACGACAGTGAAGGACGAGAGAGGACCAGGCCTGAACTATTTATGTTGGTGATTTGTTTCAGTTTAAGCGGTAGTAATCCGTTACTTTAGTTTTGTTATTTGTTTATTTCATAATTAAAGTATTTTGTTGAACCTTCGCCGGTTCTCGTCTCCTCTTTCCCTGAACACAAACCTTTGTTACATTGGTGCCGAAACCCGGGAGGAAGGAGGAACGTGCTATTAAAGTGCCCTCATCGCTGTGGGAAATCCGCGGTGCCATCGAGCTGAGCAGACTCTTCCGCCATGGACACTCAAGGAGGTGGGCTGGAGTGATTTGCCGGAGGGACGGACAAACTCGCTGCCGTCCGCCTGGGTTCTGGAGGGCCAACTGCCAGCTGAGAGGGAGCGGAGGAGTTGCCACCATTTGCCGTAGGCCGGACCCTGCTGCTGTCCGCCATGATGGGGAGGAGCAGGGAACAGGGGCCTCTCTCGCCGGCTGCCCAAAGCCAGAGCGACAGCGACGGAGGAGTTAGAGGGCCGTCCACCGAGTGCTATCCAGGAGTTCACCCAGCTGGAGGACCGAATGGCAGTGCCTTTTTGGGAACCGGACCACGATTTTTTTTTCCCTCCCTTGTCTCTGTCTCTCCTCATCCGTCTGTCTATGAGGGGCGATGGGGGTATGTGGCAAGCAGGACGGGGTCGAAAGCCATGGGAATGGAGCGAGGCCGGTGGCACGATTGCTAATGAGAGCATCACATAAGTCTCGAGTTTCACAGAGGAGTTCCGGAAGGAAAAAAGGAGGAGTAACGACAGTGAAGGACGAGAAAGGACCAGGCCTGGACTACTTATTTTGGTGTTTTGTTTCATTTTAGGTGGTAGTCGTCCGTTACTTTCATTCTGTTGTTTGTTTATTTTATAATTAAAGTATTTTGTTGAACGTTCACTGGTGCCCGCCTCCTTCTTCCCTGAACACAAACCTTTGTTACATTGGTGCCAAAATCCGGGAGGAAGGAGGAACATGCTATCAAAGTGCCCTCCCACCACTGTGGGAAATCCGTGGTGCCATCGAGCTGAGCAGACTCTTCCGCCATAGACACTCAAGATGGTGGGCTGGAGTGATTTGCTGGGGGGACAGACAAAGTCTCTGCCATCCATCTGGGTTCTGGAGGGCCGGCTGAGAGGGAGCGGAGGAGTTGCTACCATTCGCCGTTGGCCGGAGCCTGCTGCAGGGAATTGGGGACTCTCTCGTCGGCTGCTTAAAGCCAGATCCGTCGCCATCCACCAGGCATCAGAGAAGTTACAGGGCCATCCACCGAGCGCTATCCAACACCATTGCCAGGCATCACAGAAGAGTTCACCCAGCTGGTGGAGGACCGAATAGCGGTGCCTTTTTAGGAACCAGACCAACATTTTTTTTTCCCCTCTCGTCTCTGTTTCTCCTCATCCTTCTGTCTGTGAGGGGCAATGGTGGTATGTGGCAAGCAGGACGGGGTCGGAAGCCATGGGAATGGAGCGAGGCCCGTGGTGCGATTGCTAATGAGCGTCACCTGCGCGCCACATAGGTCTCGGATCTAACAGAGGAGTTCCGTAAGGAAAAAAGGAGGAGTGACGACAGTGAAGGAAGAAAGAGGACCAGGCCCAGACTATTTATGTTGGTGTTTTGTTTATTTTAAGCGGTAGTCATCCGTTACTTTCATTTTGTTGTTTGTTTATTTTATAATTAAAGTATTTTGTTCGCCAGTTCCAGCCTCCTTTTTTCCTGAACACAAACCTTTGTTACATTGATGCCAAAACCCGGGAGGATAGAGGAACATGCTATAAAAGTGCCTTTGCCACCGTGGGAAATCCGCGGTGCCATCAAGCTGAGCAGACTCCTCCGCCATGCACACTTAAGGTGGTGGGCTAGAGTGATTTGCCGGGGGGCACAAACTCGCTGCAGTCCGCCTAGGTTCCGTCCGAGAGGGAGCGGAGGAGTTGCCACCATTTGCCGTAGGCCGGAGCCTGCTGCCATCCGCCATGATGGGGAGGAGCAGAGAATGGGGGACTCTCTCGCCGGCTGCCCAAAGCCGAAGAAGCCGTCGTCGTCCACCAGGCGTCGGAGGAGTTAGAGGGCCATCCACCGAGTGCTATCCAGCACCACTGCCAGGCATTGCAGAGGAGGTCACCCAGCTGGTGGAGAACCGAATGGCAGTGTGTTTTGGGAACCGGACCAAGATTTTTTTTTTTTTTTTTCCCTCCCTCCTCATCCTTCCATCTATGAGGGGCGATGAGGGAATGTTTGCCGCCTTTAAACTTTGATACACTGATATTATGATTTATTAATTGTATCTGTCTATATTACTGTCTGTACTGATATTTAATTGTACGTCCTCATTTCCACCTTTTTTTTTTTTTTTTTGCAATTAGATTACTATCTAAATGTACTAAAGTTAATAAAAAAGAAAAATAAACACTAGCAATGTAAAATGTAATCTTTTTCCATCTCAAATTGAATATCCATTATATGTTTTGGTAATATTCCAATTATTCATTTTGTTCGTCATTGAATTATTATTATTATTTCTCTCTCTTTTTTTCATTTGTATAATGTTGAGATTGTAATGCTCTCACTGCTTGCTTAGCTGCCTTTCCCACTATCCCTCACGTTTGCCTGTCAAGGATGAATTGAAAATGCCTGCTCATCTCCGCTCACTCAGCGCCGGTGGCCTCATACATACGGCAGCTTGTCATAAGCTGTTTGAATGTTAGAGTTATAAGCTCTTTGTCCTTGTGTCTTTTCTTGGCACCTTATTAACACTGTAGCATCTCTCAAAAGTACATTCAGTCACGACTGCCACATGTGGTACTGCTGGCCCGCAGCCATGCACTTTACCAAAACCTATGTATAACCCATCCAGGTCCAATTCGATCTCGGTGTTAAAAACCCGAGCTCTGCCATGGGTGGAGGTCACAGCAGATGGACATAGCGAGCTCCCTCAGCTTTCTGCTCCTCATCCACACTGACATCAGCTGCTCCTGTAAAGCAGGGTTGAGTCGTCTTCTGTATTTTTACATCTCCTCTGATGATATGGCCGCTTATGTTGCCCCTGCAGTTTATGAGGTGCGTCGTTAGATTGCTAGCATAGCGAATAATGTTTTAGATGTATGGTGTAATTAAAGAGGTGTGTTCTTTAACCCATTAATACCTGGATTATTCCCAGAGATGTTTTACTTTTTTATGCTATTTGGCATCTTTAGTAGCTGGTGATATAGCCTAAAGAATGTGGAAACCCAATCATGATGTGTGTTGCTTGTTGAATATTTTATTTCCAAGCATTGGCATTATTAGGGAGTTACAGCCTCAACCCTTCTGGGAATGCTTTCCACTAGATTTGCCCCAACTTTTGATGCACATTTAAAAAAAATTAAAAAAAATTGATGCACATTTAAGTTATTTATTAGGTAAATGTCTCTCCATAGTAGTTTATGTCTTCTTAATGAATAAAAAAATTATCCATGTCAAGTGAGCATTTTAGAATTTTTTTATTTGCATCTTGGTGTTTCCATCATGCAATGTCCCAAAAGTCACATAAAAATATGTGGATGTAAATCCAGTTCTTTTATGCCACATCATAAATATTTTTTTTCTTTTTTATACTTAAAGGACTAACCAAACCCATTAATCGGAAAGGGCTGTCTACATACTGGACAATAATGCTTGTTGTAGTTGTACACTACTGTTCAACAGTTTGGGGTCAGTAAGATTTTTTTATTTATTTATTTATTTTATTTATTTATTTTTATACAAGGATACATTAAATTAATCAAAAGTGCAGTGAAGATAATGTTACAAAAGATTCCTGTTTCAAATAAATATTGTTTTTGAAATTCCTACTCATTAAAGAATCCTTAAAAAATATATCAGTTTCCTCAAAAATATTGAGCAGCACAACTGTTTTCAACATTGATAATAATCAAAAATGTTTCTTGAGCAGCAAATTATCATATTAGAATGATTTCTGAAGGATCATGTGACACTGAAGACTGGAGTAATGATGCTGAAAATTCAGCTTTGATCACAGGAATAAATCATATTTTAAAATATTGTCACATAGAAAACAGTTATTTTAAATTGTAATAATATTACACTGTTTTTAGTGTATTTTTGATCAAATAAATGCACCCTTGTTCAGCATAAGATTTCAAAAACATTGAAAAATGTATTGTATTCATAATGTAGAGGACCAGAATGCAGTTATTAAGAAAATGCAATATTGTTGTTGTTTCATTCACCAATCAATTTTTAGGTTTCAGGCAATTTTAACCATAAACTTTGTATAAAGATTATTCTAAACTGTTATGAAAGATATAATATACTATTTTACTTTATACAAAATGTGTGTAAACATGGCCATAAATGGGTATTGCCATTCTATATAATGTATCTATACATTGTATCTAATTTGCATATACTGTAAATGCGTTCTTGAGGCAATATGTAATGGAAAAAAGAAGTGTAATAATGGGAGTAATAACATGGCAACATCTTCATAATAATATCTCATATTTCATAGGAGCATTGCTATTTAATTTTGAAATACATAACGTTATCCTGAGATGTTTATTTATGACAAAAATTTGAAAATCAGTCAGATATAAATGATAATTACAAAATATTATTATAGTTCCATAAGAGTGTTAAACTTGATAATTCAGTCATTTTTAAAGATCAAGGAGAGGGAGCTGTCTTGGTCAAACCTCCAAACATTTGGTATCTCTGAAAAGCCCCGAATGTACTCTTTACAGTACACCCAACTTAAACATTTTACTAAAATATAATGTCCTCCACAGAGGAGAAAAGTCTATGCCTAGGTACTTCAAAATTTACTGCATTTGATCAAATAAATCTTGCATAAGAGACTTTTTTTTTTCAAAAACATTTAAAAATCCTTCCAACTTTTAAAACAGAGAGTAGCCTGTGATATTTTTCTTAAAACAAAGTTATACTTTGTCTATTTTAGTTGCCCTTCAGCTTGAGTATGTTTAAGGACTCTTCACTCTATTGTGTTCCTCATTTGTAAATCGCTTCAGATAAAAGCATCTACTAAATGAATAATAATAATGCAATTGTAATCGTATAGAGCAGTGCATGAATGTTAGTGGTGTTTATGTAAAGCTTCTGTGTTTAATTTCTGTGGCACTAGTGGAACCAAATAGAATTGCAAAAGTAATGTAGATTTCCCGAACTCTCTGAACTCTGCCATTGTTCTCTTCCTGGGCAAGAGTGACAGTTTAACAAGAATCGTGCTGATTAAGCTGGATCTTTTAAACATATTTATAGCTAACTGCCTCACCACATCCGGTTTATTGACACAGGCATCTGAAGGAAACTCTATCGTCCCCTGGAGTACTGAGGTTTGTTACCAACAAATACTTTAATTATATATGTATGTACTGTATGTATGTTTCTGACCTTGTAGTTGCCTCTGCATATAAATTTGGGATGGGGGGCACATTTTAACATGGAAAAAGGGATGCATCCCTCTCACTCAGACCAAACAACGGCAAGTGATCAAGCACACATTAATGCTGCCAGGACCAAATCCTAGCAACTAAATACACACATCCTATACCAGATTAAACCCTAGCAACTAAACACGTACACATGCACACTGCTGTGTTCAAGCCTCTCCTATTACTGTTTTAATAGGGAATTTGAGAGTGTGTGGAGGCCCAGGGGCGAAGGCTGTCTCTGCACATGATCGCCCGCAACTAATACATCCCACAACTGCACATGAGTGTGATGGAGCTGCTGCCCATATCACTGTGGAAACAGGTGCTCTCTGCAGCCCAGCAGATGTCCCATAATGCCGCTGTGGAAACGGCCTCAATATCCGTGCACAGAAACAATGCATGATGCCCTGCCAAGGTGGTCTGACTTCTGTTTATAGTTGACGGTATGTGTGTATTTGAAACAATCAGACTCATGTGTTTGTGGGTGGACTGTCCTGATTGGTTAAATACAACAAGATCTGCAACCTGCTGTAAGTTTGTCACTCAGATTGTAAAAACACACACAAACTGTGTAATACACATGCCAAGCAGTCAAACAAGCATCACCTCGAAATCATAACCACACGTAGGGCCAGATTTACTAGCAGCCAGCGCAAACCCTATTTTGGCGTTAAAAAAACTACTGTCAGGATTTACTAAAGACACACGGTGAAAAATTAGCGCTGAAAAGGCATGGACACGGTTATTTTTGAAGCTGACTTATTGCATATGCATTTGTAGGAGAAATATAGTAGCAAAATTAGTAGCAAAATTTATGGGAGGAGAGTATTTAAATGAATCATGCAAGGTGATTTACTAAGGTTTGCTCTAGTCAATTTACTGGTATTTGTGCCATTATTTACCAGCCAAAAAAGCATGTCTTAAACCAGACGCTAATTTGCGCTGCTCTTGGTAGATTGCGTTAGTTATTATGGAAACTATGGAGCCATGCAGGAAAAAAACAGTAGGCTAAATTGTGCGCACAATTTATTAATTTGTTCCCTCGATTTGCTAAATCGTGCACATGATTTATAAATCGAGGAAGCAAATTAGTAAATTGTGGAATTTAGCAAAGCAAGGGAAAGAAATAGTAATGCGTACGCATGATTTAGTAAATCGTGGGAACGATTGCGCATGATTTACTTTTTTTTTCTTGCATGTCATGTGCGGGGCTCCGTAGGAAATGATCCGGCTGTTTTTTTTTGTTTTTTTTTGGAATTGCGATCTCATGCTAATTTGCCCTGTTTAGTAAATCTGGCCCTTAAAGTCAAAGAGAGCTGTTCAAAGTATATCTTACTTATTTTAGAGTGAAAATAGATTTTCAATGTGAGGAAAAAGTTTTTTATCCATCAGGAATTGATTGGAGGGTAGAGTTTGAATAGTAAGAGGGATTTGTATGTTCAGCGAAGCAAGTGTCTAATTAAATGTTTAATTAATTAATTGAAATATATATAAAATTAAATACATTAATATATAAATATCTAAATTAATAGGCCTATAAATAAATTAATTAAAATTAAGATCATTATAAACACATCAGATTGGGGTCAGGTGAACCTGAAACCATCTTAATTTTCATTGTAGCATTATACATAATAACAGAATGGTGTGTAATTATTACTTTGGTAATGCATAATCAGAAGTTCAGAAAAAGTGGACCATTTAGATTTTACACAAAAATGTATTAATGAAGACTTTGTGTAAGTGATTTAGAGGGATAGTTCACTCAAAAATGAAAATGAACCCATGATTTACACCCTCAAGCCATCCTAGGTGTCTATAACCATCTTCTTTCAGACAATCACAATCAGAGATATATTAAAAATTATCCTGACTCTTACCAGCTTTGTAATGGGATTGAATGGCGCCCGAGTTTTTGAAGCTCCAAAAAGCTTCCATCCATCATAAAAGTAATCCATATGAATCCAGTGGGTTAATACAGTACATGCCTTCTAAAGCGAAGCAATGTGATTTTGTAAGAAAATTATTCATATTTAAAACTTTAACCCTTGGTTTTACAGACAAGGCTTAAGCTAGTCCTAAACTAAAATGCATGTTTGAGCTGTTTTAACTGAAAGCAACTTGCATTGACATATCTTAAATTATATCAGTGCCATTGTTTTATCTCAAGATGCACACCAGTAATGTTTTTTTTCTAAGGCACATTAATAAAAGCCACTTAAATGCCCTAATTGAACTAAGGTCTAATCCTGGCTTAATCTAAACCCTGTCTGTGAAACCAGGCCTATAAACTGTAATCACTGGGTTCCGGCAGTAGCCGTACGCACATTCATGAGAGTCGAGTTCCGGCGAAGGGATGACCTCTGACCTGACGTAGGATGTATGACGGAGGCGTAGCGTAAGCTTAGGTGAGAATTGACGAACACGGAAGCGGAGAGGATAAAGCAAAACAAATCGCTGGTCATGAATTAGAAGTCAAAAAATGTGAAGTTTTAAAGAAAAATTTCGGAGGTTTTTCGATATAAGAGAAGCTATGTCATACGTTGGGTCAGAGTTCACCCTTCCGCCAGAACTAAAATCTCTCATGAACGCGCATACGGCCGTTGCTGGAAGCCAGTGATCATAGTTTAGACCCCCCGGTTTCACAGACAAGGCTTAACCTAGCCCCAGACTAAAATGCATGTTTGAGCTGTTTTAACTGAAAGCAACTTGCACTGACATATCTTAAAATATGTCAGTGCCATTGTTTTGTCTCAAGATGCACATCAGTAATGTTTTTTCTAGGGCATGTTTATAAAAGAACTAAGGCCTAATCTTGGCTTAATCTAAACCCTGTCTGTGAAACCCGGCCATAAAGTTTAAATTGGACTTATACACATGTGCTTTTGTCATATTAGGTTTCAAAAGGGTGCCCGCGAGCGCCGACGCTTTGCAGTCAATACGCGACCTCGTTGCACCAAGCCCGCACTGAAAAAAACTTTTGCCAAGCCCGCACTGCTGCGAGATCCGCAGCAGACTTCTACCCGACAGTAAAGCGACATTACATTGTGAAAGTGTGGCCTCGTAGGAAGACCGCGAGTGTTTAGGGTGCCATTTGAGACAGGGCTATTGACAGCAGGCCAGAGATATTGCCTGTAGAGATTAAAGGGATAGTTCACCCTCAAGCCATCCTAGGAGTAAATAGAAAGTTCTGTCATGAAACTCTAGATGGCGCAGGCTAATAGGTCCTTTAACTCACCTGCTTGTAATCACATCATTATCTATAGGACACAGATGATTGGTTCCTGCTGTATTAGTAGCCAATGAGCTTGCGTGCTCAATCCTAAAATACATGAGTAGCATTTGCCTAGCAGTGCAGCGCGCTTCAGAAACCCTCCACCTTCCCCAGCTCCACCTGTATAGATCTACTACGGGTAATTCATGTACGCTATATTGTACAGCAGCAGCATGTCTTACTTGCTCACAGCAGCGTGTTGTGTATGTATTGGCAGTAGCAAGTCCCGTACTTGTTCTGCAGCAGCAGCAATAACCTACAGCAGCAGCAGCGTAGCAGATCTATTCTGCCAAGACCAAATATATCAACATTGTCATACCCATTACCATGCCAAACACTCAGAGAGTTGTCATGACAGAAATGACTTTCTTCTTTCAGCTGAATAATAAGTTATATTAAAAAATATCCTGGCTCTTCCCAGCTTTGTAATGGGATTGAATGGCACCCAAGTTTTTGAAGTTCTAAAAAGCACATCCATCCATCATCAAAGTAATCCATACGACTCCAGCAGGTTAATAAATGCCTTCTGAAGTGATTTTTTTTTTTTTAATATCCATATTTAAAACCTTATAAACTATAATCACTGGCTTCCGGTAGCATCCGTACACAAGTCGAGCTCCAGCGGAAGAGTGACCTTTGACCTATTTTCGGGTGCCAAAAATAAAAATACTGTAATGTTTTGATCACCCACATGTCACACCAAACATGTATGCTAGTATTATTGATGACATTTTTTAATTCTGAATGCAAACATGGGCCAGTTGCAAGCTTCGGTAGAGCAACATTTTCATGCATTATGGCTTAAATGTCAGTCAGTTCCTGATGCATATCTATTATTGTGTGGCTTTTTAAAACTTGGAATACAGTGCACAAATCAAATGAAACACATGATTTTTTGCTTTAATGATGGCATTTGAAGCTTGACAGCACCTGAACTGTTACTGTAAAAAAAGAAAGAAAAAAAAAGAGCTGCACAATGATTCTTCAAACAACTCTACTTTTGTTTTAGACAGAAAAAAAAATAACAGCATAGAGTTTTGGAACAACATGAGGGTGAGAAATAATGACAGTATTTTCAGTTTTGGGTGAAGGTTTTTGTTCCCACACTTTTCTTTTTGACTCCCTCACAACCTCTCAAACGTTCACTGTGTTTCCTGTTTACAGAAATAGCCTCCGTCAGTTTTTTTCTCCTCGCTGGTTGAAACATCCTAAACAGCCCCGCGTCCCATGCCAGACAATGAACGCGACCTGTTCCTGGCTAAAAATCTGGCCCTGCTAATACCGCTGTGTGAAGTCTGCGCTCAACCATTTGCTCTGTCTGTAGAAATAGAAGCAAGCATTACCGGCCTGATGGAAGTAAGGTTATGGCTCCGCGCCAGCCTCCGGAGAGCACCAGAGCCAGATGGCATTAGACCAGGGCCGACACACATGCACACACACCTTAATAACCAGCTGTATGGACACCCTTTTGTTCACTGATGCTTAACAAACGCTGCGCATGTTTCATGTAGTAACATGTGTCTTTGTGCATGTGTGTGTCTTTGAAGTCTAATGTATTCTGAGGCTGGACAGTGAAGTGTGACAACCCTAAAAACCCTAAGTAACATTACGTGAATACTGGAAAATGGTGGCAAAATGACAGAAAATTAGGATTTGAATTAAACTTGAAATACACAAATTAATCTGCATTATTATATCCACCCTATTCCTACGCCCCATGATGCTTTGCGCGAATTATGGGTGTAACTTCCTTTAAGCTGTAAACAGTCAGTGAAAGGCTCGCTCTATAAACACAATAATACGTTTAAAAAAATAATAATACAAATAATAATAAATTTAAAAATAAATAAATAAATAAAAAACTTGGGTACAATGAGCTTACTCTTCAACCATCGAATATTAAAAGGACATTTAAAAGTGTAAAGGCATCAACAAGGTACTTTCAACAGACCATGAATAACCCCAAAAGCGCGACTCCTTTCACAGCAATAACGGACGGGATAAATATCACTGTAGTAATATATATCTGTATTATGTAACATATGTTGCCTTAATAAAAAATGTTCATTAACTTCAGCATTGCGTGATACTATTTCAAAGTGATTTCCGTCATTTTGACAGATAATAAATTGTATTTACCTGTGAAAACAAACCTGGAAAGAGACGTGAGGATTTGAGGAGAAAAACGAGAGATTCTTCGTGCATTCCAGTGAATTATTAATGGGATATATCGTAAATTAAATCGGGAGAACAGACCACAAATGTGCAGTAGTCTATATGTTGTCCTTTTTCATAATACTACAGCGGAATGCAAAGGGAAAAGAATTCCGCGACTGAAAAGAGCTCCTGCCATAGATAGCCTATTCTTTTTTATAACATGTCACGTTAAATAAGCGTTACGCTAGGGAAATTTACAGCTCATTCAGTCAAACTGACGGATTAGCTTTATTTGTAGCACCCTTATGATTTGAAATGATTCGTTTCAGTCTTTTTGAATGGAAGTTCCACAAACCGGAAGTGCCACCCATAATTCAAAATGCATAGGCTCGTCAGGAATAAGGTGGATATAAATTATTCTTCTAGACTAAATAATTATCCATGCCCGAGGTGTCTAAAATCAAGTTTCAAACACATACTTAGCGAGATTTTCATGTGTCACTAATATGTTGAGTGTTTGGCAGGTGGGGCAGTGTTTAGCGAAGAGTCACGTACGTTGAGCTTCTGTGAAGCGTTGGGTCACGTTTCCATGTCCACTGTAGATCCACATGTCCAGGGAGCGTGAGGAACTCGTCGGTAAGGATTGCACTTAGTGTTTGATATCATAATCCTGTTATGATATTGACTGATCCCCAAAATTTGTCCCAGATGGTGAAACAGTGGCCGAAATCACGTGGTATGTTCTGGGATTTCGAAGTGAATCATAAACTTCTGGTTGATATGGTTCATGTAATTCAGCAAGTGAATCACATGATACAGGATCTTATTCTTACATGTAAATATCATTATATAGCCTATACTACGATTTATATTTTGGGTCAGTAAGGTTGTTTTTCAGCAAGGACTATTAAGAAATTGACAGTAAAGAGATAAATATATAGTCATATATATATATATATATATATATATATTTTTTTTTTTTTTTTTTTTTTTTTTTTTTTTTTAAATGAATGCTGTTCTTTTAAACTTTCTAAATATCACTGTTTCCTCAAACATATGAAGCAGCACAACTGTTTTCAACACTGATAGTAATATTAAATGTTTCTTGAGCAGCAAATCATATTAGAATGATTTCTGAAGGATCATGTGACACTGAAGACTGGAGTAATGATGCTGAAAATTCAGCTTTGATCACAGGAATAAATTACATTTTAAAATATATTCAAATAAAAAACAGTTCTTTTAAATTGTAATAATATTTCACAATATTACTGTTTTTACTGTATTTTTATCAAGAAAAAAAAACAGCTGCCAGCAGTATCTAGCAAAGCAGTGATTTTTTTAAGTGAATCTGAGGTAAATGTCACTTTTTAAGATCTTTTTTATGATCATGGCAACTGAGACGTCAATTCTTATATTTTTTCAGCTTGATGGTCATTATATATATATATATATATATATATATATATATACTGTATATATAGAAATCGATATCCAATTAATTATGAACAAGCTGAACTGTAATCTGTAGTTACTCAAGCGGCTCATTCTTATGGTTCAGCAATATGTCTTCAACTAAAATCAATATTTCACACCACTGTTGCTTTTGGCTTTAATTATGAAATATGCATCGATGAACCTGGAGTGGGGCACATTACAGTATATAATGTTCACAGTGGGTTTTTTTTGGTTTTTTTTTAATTGACACAAGAACTACACATTAATTCAGTTTGAACAAAACAAGTGTGTTATTTCTCTATTTCTCAGGAATATCTATCTATCTATCTATCTATCTATCTATCTATCTATTTAAATAAATGTATGACTATGTCTGTGATTTTTTTTACATATTTTCTTTTTCATCTTGTTCTTATTTGTTAAAACTGCCAAAAGTGTAGACGTTTTTGCACAAAATTGGATTATGAATGCAAAATTTCTATTTCTAAGATGATAACTGGATGCCATTTACTGAATTAAACATGAGCAATGACACATGTGACAGCAATATAGCTTACTAATACAGTTTGAAAATGTTATTGCATAATGCATACTGTTAAATAATACAGCATTCTTTTAAAATACAGCATTCAGTATTTGCAGCACAGTATGTAGTGAGCTCAGCTGTACCAAACTATTTTGAATATATCCAATGTCTCAATCCCAGTAGGAATTACTGTAGAGCAGGCAGAGGAAGGAAAGAGGAGTGTTGCGGTTCAGGACAGACAGGGGCAGCACTGCCACACTTCATTCATTAGTCATCAGCTGCTCACAATCACACCATCCATCGCTAAAGCAAAGAATCTCTGATGCTCAGCAGGGCTTTGGACAATATCGCTTTCTCGGTCTTCTTGTCTCACAGTCTGTCTCTTTTTCAATTTCTCTTTTGAAGGAATTTGCCTAATGACCCAGATGTGTTAGACTGAGCTTCCTGTTTGACCATCAGAGCCAAACGAGATGAGTTGACTGTACAGGAAATGAGCACACACCGTGACGAGGGTAATCGCCTAAGATTATCTTCACAGCAGTCCATGATTTTTCACCATCAGACTTGCAGCTTTTTTGTGTTCTTTTACAAAGTCAATAGTTGTAATAAGAAATCAATTTTAGCTTATAAATTAATGTTAGTAATCAGAATAGATTCGATTCATCTAATTTCTTGTGAGATTGGAAACCAATCCAGAATTTAAAAAAAAAAAGTTTCCACACTCTAAAAAATAATGTGTTGGCTCAACAAAATAAATTTGCAGCAATTTTTTTTTTTTTTTTTTTTGAGTTTTGACCACTGTGAGTGAATTTATGTTTAAACAACAAGCTACACTGAGTTAGAGGAACTTAATAATTTGTAGCATAAACATAAATTTTTAAGTTGATTACTCAAAAAATTAAGTTGCTTCAACTACCAAAGTTGTAGCCCTGAAACCAATTAATCTTATCTAGCATAACTTATTTAACATGTTTATTTAATGAACAAGTAAGATATTACTTGTCAGTGGCATTAGCGCAGTCGTTGCTTATAGAGTCAATGTATTGTTTACCTTCATACTTTTCAGCACAATGGTAACACAAAAAACTTCAACATTACAGAAACTCTTTTACATGTCAAACATAACAGCAATAAACACTAACAGGTCTTTCCCTTCACTAAAAACAAATAAATTAACACTTAATTTCAACATTTATTCTCCTTATCCAGTCCTATGCAAAGCATGCTGGGAACTAGAAATCCACTGGCTTATTTCCGAAGTTATCAAGACAATTTCATTAAGTTACTACAACTTAATTTTAAAAAATGTATTAAGCCAATTAAAGCAGAAATTTGAGTTTAAATTACAGGCAATATTAAAAGGATAGTTCACCCAAAAATGAAAATTTGATGTTTATCTGCTTACCCCCAGGGCATTCAAGATGTAGGTGACTTTGTTTCTTCAGTAGAACACAAATGATGATTTTTAACTCCAACTGTTGCCGTCTGTCAGTCGTATAATGCTTGTCAATGGGAACTCCATCTATAAGAGTCAAAAAAACATGCACAGATAAATCCAAATTAAACCCTGCGGCTCGTGACGATACATTGATGTCCTAAGACACGAAACGACCGGTTTGTGCGAGAAACCGAACAGTATTTATATAATTTTTCACCTCTAATACACCACTATGTCCAACTGCCTTGCGCATACGGTTAGTGAGGTCTGAACGCGTTCTGATGACGGAAGTGATGTCTCGCGTGTATACTTCAGTGAGTGCGAGACATCACTTCCGTTGTCAGAGCGCGTTCAGACCTCACCAACCGGATGTGCAAGGCAGTTGGACATAATGGTGTTTTAGAGGTACTGAAGAAACAAAGTCACCTACATCTTGGATGCCCTGGGGGTAAGCAGATAAACATCAAATTTTCATTTTTGGGTGAACTATCCGATTAAGTTGATGTAATGATCAACATTATTATGTCAACAGAACTTAATAAAATAATGTTTGTAACTTAAAAGTTTTAATTAAAACAGTAAATTACATTTTTTTTACTTGCATTTATTTAAGTTGTGGTAACAGGTCCCCTGAATTACTTTTTAAAATGTGAAATCCTCAGGAAACCATGTGTTTTATTTTTTGTTTAGTATAGTATTTTCTTTTCTTTTTTTTTTTTAAGTAAATAAATAATCAGTATAATTTTAGTGAAGATTGTACAGTGTTTAGTCTTCCTTTTTCAAATATACTGTAGCAATCTTTGTCATTTTAACTGATAAAGAAATAAAAATACTAAATTACAAACCCATAATGTTACCATATACTGTGAAAAATTATATTAGATTTAACAACACGTTTACACTAAAATGTAAATGAATTATAAGTAAAAGTTTGAATTGTTTCAAAAAATTACAGTAAACAACAGACACTACCAGATGTCCTTGCATGACATCACATTTTATTTATATTTTATTTAAATACACTGTATTTTCATGTTTATTGGTTCATTGAAAAGCCAGATTTGATGAACTTCATCATAGTCATCGTATGGTCTTTCAATTAGCCACCTGTATTATGCTGTATTATTATATTTTAAGATAAAGGCTGATTTAAGTAGTTCAGATTAGTACAATTATCCTGATATTTTTAATGAATCTTGTATATAGTTATCAGTGTCACTGTATTTTCTTCAGGGTTTTTTTTTTTTTTTTTTTCTGCCATAAATTTGAGGGGTTTCTTTAGATTAGGTTTTTACTATCAGTTTTTTGGGAAGCAGTGGGAGTATTATCTTTAGTCGCTGAGGGTTATCTGTGTGTTGACAGGCTAAATCAAATGGCCTCTCTAATCAGATAGCACTTGGTTTGAAGCACTGGTCCAATAGCTTAAAGATCACATAAACACCCTCGAGCTGTTCCTTTTCTCACCATGCCTCATACAAACACTCAGATATTCAAAGCAAAAGCTGCCGTATATCTTAGCAACAACCTGTTTTATGGCTTCAGAGTGTCAACAAATAAACAGTGTCTTCACACCAGCCTCAAATCCATCTTTACTTTCGACTGAAAGGATTCTAGTGAACTACAAGAACCCTGTTTGTAAAAATGTGCATCAAAGAAAACATTCCAAGCACTTGCTCACACTGTCACAGTAAAGCTCTCTGATTTCACCATACACACCTAGTTTAGTGGTAAACTTTGGTGCACCCCTGCTGAGAGGGACTTGGACTTTCCCACGCTGAAGCGCTGCCTCGCATTTGGAGCATACCACATGTCTTGCTTTAGAGGATTTTCACCCGTGTAGCCATGTGCCTGCTTGCTAGAAAAGACATAGGTTGTTTTGTCAGTAAACTGTTTTAACAAGATCACAATGACATGACTGGCATTCTCCCATTAATTTGAAGAGCTTTATGGAAATCCTCTGAAAACAATCGTAAATCAGAGTCTAGTCTTTTACAGACCTGTTGTTGAATCCCATTTACACGTCACAATGTTATAAAAATATCGCAAAGTTTTCATGTTCTTGTGCTGGTTT